>NC_092213.1:50682510-50915587 GCF_043381705.1 Parasteatoda tepidariorum | reverse complement strand
AAGCTTTTTCAAAACAATCATATATATATAATTATGTGTTTTTTAATCAAAACTTTTCTTTAATATTTTTCCAGTATAAATTTGAAATAAAAGTGTTTTTTTTTTCTTCACCTTTTGCAGATGCAGTAGTTAGAACTGTGTATCATAAATATCACCACCCAAAGGAAGTGATGGTATCCAATGGTGTGCTCAACAGATCAATAACCTTAGCTGCTGGGAAAAGTATTCCGGGTCAGAATCTTACTGAATCAAATAATGCACAGTATGTTAATTATTATTATTTTCTTTTCAGTATTTAATTTATAATTGAAAATCTTTAGACATACTATGTAATTACACTAAAAAAATCTCATGATTTGAATGAATGTATTTATTCCTTTGGATATGTTTTTTAAATCTCTGTTAAGATAGTTACATGGGATTCTTTAATAATATTGATGTATAAGACTAAGCAACTTTTATTTTCTTTACCAGATCTCATTTTTAAAATTCTGTTGTCAAATAAAAAAAAAAATTTTTAAAAAAAAAATGTTTTCTTTCAGATTTTTTTCCCCATGTTTATTTTGTGTTTATTACATTGATTAATCTGTGTATGCAAAGAGTTCTGGTAATTACACTTATTTAGAATTGTTGACATTTAAATTTTTTGCATAAAACTTTTTGTCCTTATGTGTTTTGTTTGTTGTTTTCATGTGTGTTCAATTTTCATATTATGTATAATTTTTTTCACATAACCAGTTAATGTTCAATGTAAATAAAAGTATTTTAATGCAAAGTACTGCATTAGAAGATATATATAATGCAAATCTATAATCCAAAATTCTTCATAAATTGCATTTGTATAAAAATAATAAATATATATATATATATATATTTATTTATCTATTTTTTTTGTGTGATATCGGTTTTTAAAAGTGACTTAAACTAGTTGTCCATGAAAGAGTCTAAAGAAAAACAGAAAGTTGAAGCTGTAAAAAATTCCTTTCTCAAGTTAAATTTTTTTTTTCATGCTTGGTAAACAAATCTTCTTATACCATTAAAATGTTGCTGCTAATTCAACTATGATATGTCATTCCATTATGCTCTAACCTTTGCAAAGTGTCAATCTAAATTTTATTACAGCTCAAAATTCTACTTAATTGATAAATGAATTCAACTTTAATGAACAAGCCATTAAATGGTATTTTTTGAAGTATACAGCAAATGTGAATGAATTATTAAACACAGAGCAATATTTTTTATTGATGCCATTATCTATGTGATTGGTTATGCTATTCCACAATAATACAACTTTAGGAACAAATAAAACTTTAAAAGTTAAGTCTTTAAATAGTGCTTGAAATACTGAAATTTCAGTAAGTACTTTAAATGAAAAAACGAAAACAAACAATGCTTAGATCTCAAAAGTGACTTTAATTTTACTTAGGAATGTAAAAAGATTAAACTGTAAGTTAATTGAAAACATTACTTTTGGTGCAAGTGATGCTTTTTTTTAACAAATATTTTTTACACTTATTGTTGATAAAAAAATTTTTTTCTTTGGATGTCCATAATAATCAAGATCTGTTATATATAATAATAACATGCAACTTTATAATACAATTGAGTATAAAGAAAGAAATTTAAAAAAAGAAGAAATTTAATTAATATTAATTAGTAAGAAATTTAAAAAAAAAATTACCATTTTTAAATAATGAAGTAGATTATATTTTATTAAAAATTTTACTATGACTCTGTTTTGTTATAAATCTTTTTTGTTTTATTTATTTTTTCTTTAGAGCATTGTCTTTTCTTTACCCTTATGGAGCTACTTTGAATGTTGCTAAACCAGCAGTTGCAGTCCTTTCATCTGGAAGTGTTTCTTTTCCTCTCAACCGTCCTGTTTGTGCCTTTTATCAGCATCCTGTAAGCTCAGTTTTTGTAACAGCCTTTCAGGAAATATATTTAATTTGTCAGTATAATTTAAAAAGCAACGTTTTCATTTTATCAAGTTGTGAAATGCTTTTAATCTAATTGGACTAGCTGAGAAGATAAAGGTTATAGGTGACATTTTTGCAAAAAAATTAGATTTCAGAGAGAGATCCTGTTTTAGTCTCTCTTACGGTTCACAAGGCTGAACATATTTACGAACTGCATTTACCAGGTAACATATTTGGAGAATTATATTTACAGGATGCATGTTTAAGGGATAGATCAATTAGAAATGGTTTTGTTTTTATGGCTACCGAGGCCGGTACACCCTGAAGACGTCGGCTTCGGTGGTTATATTTTTATTTTTATTTCCTTCGTTTTCTTCATATTTAAGAGATAGCTTATACACGGGCCCAGGTCAAAATTCCCTGCTGGTTTTATCTTTAAAATGCATGCTATTTTTCATAATTTTTAAGCTTTTTCAAAACAATCGTTTAGTTGTGATTCTTGAAATGTCAATTTTCATAAACATACTAAAATATTAATTAAAATTTTTTTGGGCTTATTTTAGCAGAAAATGAAATGTTTGCTGGTTTTTATTTTTATTAATATGTACTAATTGGGAAAAAATATTTTGCTATTATTGTAGAACATTGAAGGCATATATTAATATATATATAACAAATCCTCTGCAATTTAAAAAAAAAATATCTATATACAGTATTTTCTTTCTTCTAAGGAATTGCAACCAGGCCTTCAACATTTCTGGGACAATTGTTCCTGTCTCTCTCACCCTTGACTTGAGCCTTTGCTATATAAAATTAATTTATTTTGCTTGAGTTTTTTTGTTTGAAGATCATAGTGGAAGAATGATTTAAGTGCATTTGGCACTGAACTGGCAGAACTTAGAATGGCAGAACTGACACTTAGAAAACTGGCAGAAAATTGAAACACCAAGAATCCAAATTCCATGAAACAAACAGTTAATTGAGTTTTTGGAATTCAGAAATTTCACTAATTTGAAGCTTATAAACAAAAAATTACAACAAGCCATGGTCTCCAATTCCTATTATCAATAGCCTATTTACTTAAATTCACTAAAATGTCTCTTAGATTGTTCATCCTCTCTACTCTTCAATTACGTCTACAACTTCATACACAATAATTATTTGTTATTATTACACTTTGGTTAAATCAATCATTATTTGAAAGATTTTTAAGCTGCATGAATGTTTTATGCAATAGGACATTCTTATAACACAAAGGTAGACACCATCAATTTAAGATTTTATTTGTCTTTACTAATGGTAGTTTGTGAATTTAAACCTGTTTGTTATATATAAATCTAATTTGTTTTGTAGACGTCCAGTGGAAAAATAGTTGTTCTTGGATCTACTCATATGTTCTGTGATACTTATATAGATTATGAAGAAAATTTAAAAATTGTGGTAAGTTCATGCTTTTATGAGAAAAGAAAAATATGTTTTAAATAAATAAGTGTTGTGTGTATGACAAAAACTGTTTAATTAATTAATTGTTTAATTTTTTTTTGTTTGCTTTAAATATTTTTAACAGTACATTAAAATCTCGATTTATAGTTTCTCATGGGACCATTCATTGTGAATTATAGATACAGGACTATGAATTAGGTCAACATAAAATAGTTATGTCTTGAAAATGTATAAGAAGTAATATAGAAGTTTTTCACTTGTAGAAGTTTTTCACTTATAGAAGTTTTTCACTTATAGAAGTTTTTCACTTATAAAACTAATTTACTTCCTTTAATCTCAGTTCAGAATAAATGCTTCAAGATTATTAATTCTCTAAATATGAATAATTCAAGTATAACTACTACTAATATATATACAAGAATTAACTTATTACCATTTCGCCATAATGTATTTTTTCATATTTTACTTTATTTACACAACAATAAATTAATATGCAAATTAAAAACTAATGTGTCTGAAAGGAGACCAACTATATAAGATTCCCCACTTTATAAAAGAAATTTCACGAAAACAGTTTTTTGACTTAGCACCTAAATTATATAATAAATTACCATTCCAGTTGCAAAACATCCAAATATATTCTTCTTTTAAGCGTGGTTTATTTCAATTTATGATGAACATTGACAATTTAGATCTCTATTTTTCAGTTTAAAGGAAGCATTTGATTTTTTATACCAGTCTTGTGCCTATCCAAATGAATTTCTTATGTTACCTTTGTTATTTTTTTATATAGTTTCATGTATTTTTTTTCTATTATTACAGTGTTCAACAATACATGATGTCTTATGATGAGCAAAATAATTTATGATTGTAATATCCCCTCTTTTTTTTATTTTTAAATTTCTAATTTAGATTTATTGTATTACTTTTCTTTGTCGCCTGGACAGGATTTTCCTCTTGACGACGAATATATATTCTTTGTATTTATGTGTTTGTTTTTGTTCCCAATAAAGTTATATTAGTTTGTTACTATATATATTTAAAAAAAAATATTGAAAAAATTATGCCCATAATACAAAAATACTTACCAACACCAAAAAATGAACACATTTATTTAAAATATTCTAAAATTTTGTTTTGAATGCAATATTTTCTTCTTAGTGCAAAAAAAATTTAAAAAAATAAATGACATTTATAACATATTATTGTTATTGTACACTGTTATGAATACAGAATGTTGCTCATTGTTTCAAAAGTTATAAATTCTTCTACAAATGTTGGCATTGGTTGTGGTTTTTTCTTCCGAGCTTCACCAATATCATTTTCACACTTTGCATTTCTTCAGCTTTCGAAACCGTTTCATGAAAGTAATGAATCCTTTTTTTCTTCATCATTATAATCAGGAATTAATATTTTTTTTCTCAAAAAGAAAAAAAAAACCATTGATATTTTTAGGCTGAATTTTTGAACGATATAAAAGAGGATTGACTAGTTTAAAAAACGATCTAAATGGGTAATATTAATGTTATAAGAGTGGTATTTGTAATGGGACCCTTTAAACAAATGTGGGAATGAGGAATCAAGGTTTGAATGTATTAATTTGCTGTGAGTAAATTGATGACTGAAAAAGAATAATATAATTTATATGTTAATTAAAAAAATGGTTTAAAATTTTTGTATTTTGTTAATTTAATGCAGATACAAGAGTGAAATGTGTATAATTTTAAATTATTTGATTTCAACATGAATTATTTAGCATTTTAAGCATTTATAATATAGAGAGATAACATTATTTTCCTAAATGCAGTGCTTAAATTTAGAAAGTAATTAGCTTTTAATGCATATTGTATTGATAATCATAATGTAAATTATCACTGTAAGAAATCGAACAAAATTTTTATTTTATTTTAAAAAACTATATTATTTCTGCTTGTTTACTTCTGTTCATTATTATGAGCAATAAAAACTGGTAAAATTTAAGTGGTAATTTTCACAAAAAAATTTAGCTAATTATTTTATTTTTATTAATTCTAGTATATTGATTCAGAACTTTATTTTTTTTCACACAATATCCCCTTTGAATAATGCATGAGGAAATTGATATTTTAATCTATGTGTCCCCAGCTTGATATTTTAAAAACAACTCAGGAGTTAGTTATATTTTTCAGTATACAGATTAGCTGCTATCTATCCAATATATTCTTTGTATCTAATATATATAATTCTCTTACGTGGCTCCCAAATTTTGGCTGCATTTCTTTTCCGCCGGTGGCAATGTTTGCTTTGTTTTGTTTACGTTACTATTTCTCTTACACGGCGAATCGACCAATGATTGCCGCTAAAAATGTCACATGCCAAATCTAGCTGAGGTGGCTCAACATATAGCGCTTTTAAAAATGGAAACTGAAATAACCAGAGAGCATCAGCTGCGTCAATCTCATACTATTAAGCTAGGCAGAAGTGAGTAGTCTTTGTCGATAGATCTCTATTATAGTATTTTGTCGAAAGCGCTTTTTTTCGCGAATTTATATATTACGAATTTATTTGACGATTTTTGATTTATATCACGAATTATGCTATAGCACATTTCTAATAGGTTTAATGAATTACGTGTCATTTATTTGAATTCAAATTTATTTTAATGACTTATTATTTGCTAAAAAGATGTACTTTTAAAAAAAGTACATCTTTTTTTAGAAAGTAAAGAAAAGAAAAAGTTTTAGTAAAAGAAAAGTTTTTATATGGATTTGAATTATTGTTTTGAATTCTTAGAATTTTGTGCATTTGCAATGTACCTAAGTTAGTAGCGAGCTTGGTTTGTGAAACAAACCATATAAAGTTGCGTAGCAATTTTCGGGGGTTGGCGAGCGTTAGCGAGCAAGGGGCTCAGCCCACTAGTACATATATATTTTTTTACAAATATTGTTGAAATTTGTCAAAATAAACATATACTTTTTTTATTTTTATATAAAGCCATATTTAATTTATTTTCACTCATTCATAGTCATCAAGAGTAATAATATAAAATTTAATGCAACTAATAAATTTTAATATTTTTAGTAAAACATATTCAATTTTATTAGTTGCCTGAAATTTTGTATTTTGTCACTAATTTTAGCATAAGATATTTGTATTATATTTTGTAAACAATTCTTAATCATTTGTTTACTTCTTGAAGTCTTTTTAATAAATTTCAATTTCTTTTGTTTAGAATGTTATTTTCAACCATTTAACAACAGCTGGTATTCAGATGAATGCTATTGATGCAGAAGATCCAGAGGTAATGTCTTTTTATTTTTTAATATAATCCTTTTTTATTTGTAATTCTTTTAGCTGCACTTAAAATTCCTGAAGGAATTTTGATTTTTTAAAAATCTGGGGTAGAAAAATATTTTAAAAGATTTGATTATTGAGGTTGTGTTATCTATTTTTTGTTATCTTTTGTAAGATCAAAAATACTTAGTGTCTAACAATACAGAAATCTTTTGATTAAAATGCAAAGTGTTTTTGCATTTATATCTTTAGAGTAAATTTATTTTTATTCTCTATTGCTAATAATGTGTATTTTTTATGTATGTATTTGATTTATATATGATTGAAAAATATTTGTTTAATCTTGAATTTTTCTTGGTAGTTCTCCATTTTCTTATTTGAAAATAAATATTAATTTTGCTGTTTATCTTTTATTTTGTAAAAACATTCGGGTATCAATCGGGAATTTGATTTTAGATGTTAAAGTAGCTCACACCTACAGCATATTTCTGTAATGCGACATTGGACACCAAATCATCCAGTTCTAAAAAATTAGAGCATGCTGGTTTGAAAAATATCAGAATTATTATCATTTTTTGGACTTTAATTCTTTTGACTAGTTTAGAATGTTGATTAGATTTAATTTGCTTGTTTAAATGCTAAATGTAAAAAAATTTCCAAATATATTTATAAATTAATCTAAAATTTTTTTCTTCTTGTTACTTCCAATTAAAGAAATTGTTTTTGAATCTTTAATTGCATTAGGTGTCTGATTATCATATGATACCTTCAATCGCCAAGCTCTCTGAACATGCATTCTCATGTTTGCAAGAGTGTGATGAAATACCAAGTGATCCATCTGTACTATATCGTAGCAACCTGTTTCAGTTTGATAATAAAGTTTTACCTAAAGTTCTGAAGTAAGTCAATATTTGAACCTCTATGTGTTTCATGAAAATACTGCAAACCAATACATATTACTTTGATATATATTGGTCTGAAAACAAACTTCTGCTTTATTGATTAGTAAAGGCTATGCAAAGTAAAAACTTTACAAAATGTTATCTAACAGTTTGCAAATAAAAATAATGTATGGTGACCTACTATCAAATTGTCAATTTGTACCAACAACCTTATGAAATCTTTTAAATTGTATAAAAAATTTTTTTTAACTGTATCTTTAAAACATTGAAATTTTCAGTGTACCCTTAAATTGGTCCTTATAATTTGTTTTTGTAGCATCAAGTTATCTTAGGAAACAGCGGTCGGAAAAACTACATTATTTTTTTAGTTTACTACAGCTACTTTGTTACAAATGTACTTTATTACTTTTTTTTAATGTAGTAACTACAAACTACTTAGGAATTTTAGTAACTAATTCACTACTTTAAGGAGACGAACATTTCTGGAGAATTTAATTTACAACCATGTTTAAAAGTTTTGAATAAGAAATTGGATTACATTAAATATAAAGGGATAAGTGAGAAATAATGAGCCAATTTGTTATTCTAAAACACTTTTTTCGAATTTGTTCATTTAACCTTAAACTTTTTATGCCTTTTCTGACAGTGAATATTTAATTTCAGAAATACAAAATTAACAAATGCTTGCAGTGTTTTAAATTGTTCAATGATCTTTTATTTCCACTGAGAAATTAAGTGCATCAAAATTATGTTCCCTTCCTTTTAACAACAGCGTGCGTAGCATTTTTAAAAAAAGCTTAAAGGTGCTTATTTTTGATTTACGTTTTTAAAAAGCCATTACACGTGCTTTTTCTATTCGGGGTTTGTAAAAAATGCTTAATTTTCTGCCTTTTAAAAAAAGAGATTTTTTCTTTGCCATTTAGGTTGTCATTTTAAATTACAAAAAATGCATGATTTTCGCAATTTTCTCTGCAATATTCATCAGAAGCCAGTTATTTTATCATGATTATGTAAAGTTTTGAAAGTTGATGTAAAGTTGAAAATATTTTCGAATTTATTGATTTTATGCTTATAAATTAAGAACTTTAAACAATAGAAAAAAAAAGTTTTTTTTTACTGCACAGATCCTAATTATGATTTTTTTTTTAGAAAGTGATTAAAAATATTTTTTGAGTGCTTAAAAAGTATTGAAAAAGTGCATATTTTTTGTTGAAAAATCTGGCAACATATCCTGTTAAAATAACATCAATGTTTTGCATGTGAAAGTGTGAGGAAGCATTAATTATCCATTTTTCGTTACTGCGAGTTTAAATATTAGTTATATGTAATTTCAAATGCACAATTTTTGTTAACGCTCAGCTACAACTACATCATTTTAATTACGGCCATTAACGCACCCACGAAGATTTGTACCTATCAAATTCAAAAAATTAGTTGCGTTAGAACCCTGTTTCTTTACTGAACTAACATTAAAAGTAGTTGCCAGGAATCCCTACAAACTATTGTTTTTTTTTTTTGTTTTTTTTTTTTTTTTGTATCTCACTACACAACTTTTTCAAAAAAGTAACACACAAGTTCTACAAGTTATGTAAAAAAGTAGCGACTACAGTAGTTTCTCTACTTCCAATTACTGTGAATTCAGCTACTCATCTTAACTCCCTTTTGTTTTGATATTTTAATTTTTACTGCTTTTAAATATTCACACTTTTTTTTATGCAACTGAGATTCAGACTTACTCGTCCTGCCTTGATATCCGAAAACAGCGGTAGGAAATATAATTTTTCTCCTATCTTATTCTAGATCATTGGGTGTTTTGGTGCAAAAAATCTGAGATTTTTTTCTATGTGGAGGTGTGCAAGGTAGAAAATAGTGAGATTTTTTTCATGCATGACCTTTTGAAATGATTATGAAATATTGTGATTTTCTAAATGCAGAATCCCTGGTGGATTCACACTATTTTTTTGAATGTATTTTATTTATCAGTTTTGATTTTTATTATCTGCACTCCAGTGAAAAAACAAAACAAAAAAATAATAAATAATATTAGTAATGACATGTAAGTCATCCATACTACTTTCAAATAGAAACAAAGTACACCCTTCATTTATGGTTGCAGATTCATTTTAATATTGGCCCTTAACATACAAGGGGTGATCAAATGAAAAGGTACGAAACGACACGGTGGGTACAAATGTAGACTTTATTCAAAATATACACCATAGGCCTGAGCACAACGATCCCACTGATGAATAAGCTGCAGGACTCCTTGTTCCCAGAATTCCTGTGACCGATACGAGACCCAGTCTTTCACAGCGTCCTTGAGTACGTCGTCCAAGTTGAAGCGCTTCCCTTTCAGGCATTTCTTCAGTGGACCAAACACATGGAAATCGCAGGATGACATGTCCGGACTGTAGGGCGGATGGTCCAACGCCTCCCACTTGAACTTGGCTAGTTCCATGTGTGTGACTCTGGAGACGTGTGTACGCGTGTTATTATGGAGCAGAACCACACCCTCCGTGAGCAGCCCCTGGTCTTTTGTTCTTGATGGACCTGCTGAGGCGTCGGAGTGTCTCACAGTACACATAGGAGTTAATGGTTTTTCTGTGCTCGAGTTTCTGTTCCTCATACGGACTGCCGCATCATTTGGACGCTGCTTTTGATAAGAGCCTCTGCTCTCTCTTGCGCATGCGGGCACCTGCGCATGCTCCAACCCCCGTCAGAGACTCCAATCGCATCCCGATATGTCTCGCTACGTTCTCCCATGGCGGAATATGCAAATATTTAACTGTTATGTTTTTACGTCGTTTCGTACCTTTTCATTTGATCACCCCTTGTAATATTTTTGTTTTTCTGACCCAATTCTTTAAAAAGATTGGACATCACTGCTATCGACCAAGGCTAAAGATATTTATTTAAAATTTTGAATTATAATTTCACTGTTTTTCTCACCATAACTCATTTTTATTTAGAGCCTATAAAGAAATTAACATGAAGCATGAACCTCTGAAACTCATCATGCCTAGATTTGAAACTCCTCTAGCACCTCTTCAACCTGCTGTAAGTTCCTTGGCTATAAACTTTAATATCTACTTTAATATTTATTGAAGTTGGAATAATTACAATAAAGGGACTGTCCATAAATGATGTTAGGGTTGACGATGTTAGTGACTACACACATTTTCATACCTGCCAAGCCTCCTGTTCCTTAAAGAAAACTCCAGTATTTTGCAACTATCTCCTGTTTACCTGTATATTGTCAAATTTCTCTGCATTTGTTGGCGAATGACAAAAATACTTCCCTTATTCCTCAATCGATGGTGCTATTGCCAGTACTGCAGTTTGTTGAGTGTTTATAGTTTAAGTAATTATAAAAAATGGTTTAAAAAATCTTTTGATTAAGATTTATATATATCTTTTGCTTTGCTGAATGTAAGTGCTTTTGTTATGATTGTGCATGATTTATCGAAACTTTACTCATAGCAACAAAAAAAAAAAAAGAATGTCACAAGTAAAATCTCTGTTATTTTATAACTAATATGTTGGCATGTATGCCTTTTAGCTAATATATATTTGAAATCAACCGATAAATTATTTATTTTATTTATTTTTTCATCTTTTTTTGTTAAAAATAGTCTAGACATGCCTATTATTAGTGCTATGCTCAAAAACATCATTGATATGTATATTTATAATTTTAAAATAAATTTAAAACATGTTCCATAAAGTAGTGCTTAGTTTCTTAACTGTTAGCATTGCTTATGTTATTTTTTCTCTCCTGCGGGTCCATGGATAAATATTTGAATTAAAATAAATGTAGATTTTATATATATTTAAATAAGTTTAAGCTCAAAATACTTTTCATTACAGAGATTATTTGAATGATCAGACGCAAAGTGGTTTAGAGCATCTCAACTTTGCATGCATAAAAATTATGTCAAATTATTTACCTTACTGGTTGGCGGTAAAACACAAATATTTTATTGATTCTTCGAGTAAATCAAGTAGAGAGCAGGTGAATGATCAAAAACAAACTGATTAAAAAGTTTTTAGAGTACCACAACTATGAATGTGTAAAAATTAGATCAATTGTTCAAATTATTTACCTTACTGGTTTGTAGTAAAACATAAATATTTTATTGATCTTTCAAGTAAATCAAGTAGAGAGCAAGGGAATGATCAAAAACAAACTGGTTAAAAAGTTTGTAGAGTGCAACAACTTTGCACACGTAAAAATTATGTCAATAGTCCAAATTACTTACCTTACTGATTGGTGGTAAAACGCAAATATCCGGATCCTTCGGGTAAATCAGATAGAGAACACATGAATGATCAGAAACAAACTGGTTAAAAAGTTTTTAGAGTGCTACAACTTTGTATGTGTAAAAATTAAACTGTTCAAGTTACTTACCTTACCGGATAGCGGTAAAATGCAGAATTATTTTACTTATCCTTTGAGGCAATCAGGTTAAGAAACATTAGTTTATGTTTTATAGTGTGACATGTGAGTAGAGGATAGGGATATAATGAAGTGAAATATTTTGTGACAAAGATGAAAAGGGGCTCCTAAATATTGAAATAAAATGTGACACCATTAATGGACTACCTTAAACTTCAATTATGAAATTGAAATCATCCAGAAGATAATTTCAATACTTTTTTTTCTTTAATTACAAAACAAAGACTATAACTGTTTCCCAATATATAAAAATATTTTTTATTTATTTAGAATACATTAAAGATAATATCCATTGTTTGTATTTCAGTTATTAAAACCAATTTATTGTTCTTCACGCTAGGTTTTCCCACCCTCGTTTCGAGAACTACAAAAACCCGCTCTTGAACTTTTTGATTTAGATGAAGCGTTCAGCACAGAAAAAGCACGACTTGCTCAGTTGACGAACAAATGCTCTGACGAAGATCTTGAATATTTTATCAGAGAGTGTGGAGATATTCTTAACATAACAGATAAACTGCCATCTAGTAATCGAGATGGAAAACATATCATTGAGTACATTGTTTCTCAAGTGGCAGAGTTCAAAAAGTTAAATCAAGCCAGTATGGAAGGACTTTAAATGTCTTATTATATCTTCAGTATCATCGGAGTTTAAAAAATTATGCTTTCACCTTGTATTTTTTAATTCATAATATTCAACATAAAATTCTAGTCTAAATTTATTGTTTATATTTTATAAATGTTACCTAGAAGTATTTAAGATACATATTTTGCACTCTAATTTTCTTTCTAAATGTTCAGCGTTTTACACGAAAAAAAAATTACGTTTAATTCAGGGTTTAAGATTTTAAAAAATGCTATCAATTGCAAAAATGCCGTATAGTAAAACTATTTTTATATTCAAATTGAAATGAGTGATATAGATTCTATTGTTTTTTACAATTAGCAAAATTAAATTAATCAGTTTAGATTGTGTTTAAGCATTTATTTATAGTTTTTTTAACTATCAAACCCAATGCTAATTATTGCTTAATTCTTATTGGTTAAATGTATGTATAAAACAAAATAAATATGGGTCACATTTTAACTTACCTAGTTAAACATTTTAAATAACTGGTAAATTTTGAAAGTATTTGTTAAGATGCAGTGACATAATGTTTAATTAATTAAATATAAATTGTTATTCTTGTGTAAATTTTGCAATACATGCTTAATAATTGTCATGTGTTGATGCTAGTCAATGTATCTAGTTTGTGTCTTTGTTAATATTTGTTTTTACTTGATATTTATTGAATGATTTTCAGGCTTGATATCTTTCAAATCATTTTAATATTTTATTTAATTTATTTACACCTTTATTGAGATTAGTTTACTTGCATAGTTTTTAAATAAAATAGAAATTTATTATTATGTAATTGTTATGAACTTCATGGTATGGCTGTTGTTAATGTTTAAAATTATAAGTAAGCTCAAAAATGATCTAATAGTTTTGATAATTTATTTGAAGACTAGTTTTAAATTTGAAACCATTTATGCAAAATTGTATTTTATAATATATATGAGTGAAATTACTTTATATCCGTCCATTTTTCAATAAAAAATTATTTTATAGTTATAAAACTTTTATAATTCATAAATCTAAAATTATGTATAATTATTCTTTTAACTGCCTGTATTAGTAATAATAAAATATGATTATCTTTTTACAGATGAAAAATTAATACATAAGGGATCATCATTTGAGCCAACTATATCTAGTAAAGTTATTTTTTCTAGTATTAAAAAAATAATAATTATATACACATTTTGATATTTAGTAAATCATTTTTATTTTGTTCATCCAGTGTATTTAGTTCTGATTTGCCACAATTTATTAGAATATTTTATATTTTAAGTAATTGTTTTAATTAGTAAAATATATTTTATTTAAACTAAATTTGTGAACTGCTAAATTTATATATTGCATTTTATGTTTTTATTTTTTGTCTTCAGGATTGGCTAGTGTTTCCCAAAGTGTGGTACGTGTACCCCCAGGGGTACAGGAACAGTTTAGCGGGGGTATGCGCTCATATGCGAAATATCTTGCAACAAACGAATATTTTACAAAATTTTATTTAAAAACAAAGCTAGCCATGAAAATTTAAGATTGGCTATTTTTTGCAGAGTTAACAGTTAATAATTAGGGGTATCAACAGCCACTAGTGACTTTTAACCTTTGGGCAAATTTTTTACAGTAAAAAATACATTCATTTTGTATTAATGGTACACAGCGTTACGAAACATTTAGAAAGGGTACACAAATGTCATAAGTTTGGGAAACACTGGGATAGGCTATTAAATATATTTTATAGCCACTATAGTTTTAATTATGGGAAATGTTGAGTGGGATAACTTTTTTAACTATTGCATAATGCTCAATTATATTTATAATATGCTAGGAAAGGAGGAAGGGGTCTCATGAAATTGTAACAGTTTGTGACTAGGGGGAACAAGAAGTGTGAAATCCCGCATTTTTGTTAATAAAAAATTAATAAACACGATAAAAATATATTCTAACAAATTAAGTATAAATTTAAACATTGGTATAATTACAAATGACATTAATAAAATGAAGTTAAAGTTTCAAAATTTAAAAGATCATCTGTAAGACATGTTTATATAAATTGCAATGTGACAATTGGGGGGGGGGCATGCTGAAATGTGATACTTTGTGACATAATAGAGGAGGGTTTTAAGAATATTGGGGGGGGGGGGGGGGNGGGGGGGGGGGAGTGTGTTCATTTTGTTCATGTTCTTACAAACATTTAATTTATTCTTTGTTCTTGTGATTAAATTATGCACTTTTAATATTATTTATTAAAATATTTACATTGCTATATGTTGGACATAATAATAATACCAATTATTGAACTGTATGTTCTTCAAAACACTTTTTACTAAGGTAATGTGCTTTTCTCAAAAGAGGAAAATAAATATTTTTTAATTGATTGCAATGAAATTTTGCTTTTGTAGATTTTAATTGACATATGTTGTGCACTAATCCAAACTCCATAAAATTACTAATATAAAAATGAAAGCAGAATTCACATTTTAAGTCTGTTTATTTGTGGAATTTGATTTTGAAACTGTCAACCAGGAATGAGGAACCAAAATTCGAAATAAATGTTTATTTTCAGTCTGATAGATTATAATTATGGGTTCATTATATAAAGCTTAATTATAAAGCTGTTCAAGAAATGGCTGTTACAGTTTTAATCCTTTGTTGTTAGTAAATATTTCAGAGTTGTTTATCAGCAGATTAAACCTATGTTACATTTGCTGAAATACCTATGTCCAGCACTGGGTCCAAGGAAGTAAAAAGGCAAAACTGTGTATATCCAAGCAATTTCGTAAGTTTCCACGTATTCAGCACTGGATGATTATAAAAATAAAAGTAACGTTCTGTGTATTTATTCTTTAAAGGTTGAAATTGTAACTTTACATAAGTATTAATAATAAAATGTTACTTAAAAAGTATAAAGTCATATTTCCAAAAATGTTTAGTTATTAACAATTAAAAACATGATTTAGTAATTAGTTCAAAACTGAATAATTGTTTTTTTAATCTTATATCTTCACTTGATACTTTATTTAAATAAAATAACTAATACATTTCAAGAATCTGGATACTAAAAATAATAATATACATGAAATAAAAAAATTTGCATGTGTTCTATGTAAGCCAAGAACTCAAATAATGAAGCAAATATTTGTTCAAATTTTTATTAAAAAATTACATAGTTGTACTAAGGTTAAAAAGCACACTGTTCTCTTTGTATAATTAGTGGAAATAGTGGTAGGAACATTGTAAAAGAATAGTTTCAATATCTATTTAAAATACTTATTGGAAAGCTTAGATTTTTACTTAAAATATTTATTTTTATTACATTTATCATGTTTTATAAAAGTTATGCCATTGTCATCATGTTTACATAAAATATGAAATTGAAATCAGATATAAATTTCATTCATTTAGTATTCCTTCTATGAATAATAACGAAGTTAAATCATATACTCAGCATGTAATTTTTTTTAAAGTCAAAAACAAGTTTGCATACATTGTTTGCTTTTGTGAGTTGCATAAATCTTTAGAGACAAATAAGTTAATTAATAGTTGCAAACACTGTATTCATATTTTGAACTTAATGAAATGTTAATTCTGGCTAGAATTTATAAGTGGCTTAGTTTGCAAACGTGCTAACTCTAAACTAAAAGCATATGAAATTAACAGGAAATTAACATTTGAAATTAATTGATATAATGTTATCGAATTCAAAAATATGTTTACCCTCAAATCCAATTTTTGGAGAAAGTTGTGTGGCAAATTTGGTTGTATGTTTCCATTAATTTTATGATTTGAAACCTACCCAACATTTTTAAGAATCTGATTTCTTTAACAAGATCAATAATAATACATAACTTTAAATCATCTAGTTATTATTTATTCTCACAATTTTAGAGCTTAGTCGATAAAAGTTCTAAATAAAAGTTTTTAAAAAAATATTGTTAAACCTGCAACATTGATCTATTTTACCAAATCTCTAAATTAAAAGATTTTTGTGAATGAAGGTAGTAGTTGACAGTTTTTGGAATGGAAAAAGTTTCCAAGTGCACCTGGTAACAAAGAGTCTTTGAGTAACTTTAGACCTGCCTTTTGAAATCAAAATACAAAGAGAAAGAGGGATTTTGCAAAAGCTTACAAATAAAGGCAAATCTTTATTTTCTACTAACATATTAACTTAAAAGCTAATTGACTCAAATTCAATGAAATGCCACTAAGGAACCTTCATCCACTCATCTTTTCAAATGAGATAATATTGAATAAAAATAATTTACTCAAATTCACTGAAATGTCACTAAGGAACCCCACTTAGTTCTTATACAGACAAAAGAGCAAACAGTCATACACGTTAATTATATCGTCCAATAAAAAGTTATACTTTATAAACAGAAAAAATTAACTAACACTACAATTATCTCTAAAACAAATTCAATATAAAAAGCAAACAAATGCACAAAATAATATTTAACTAAACAAAAAAAGACTTGTGCAAAATATTTTTGTTCAAAAATTTTCGTTGTGAACTGATCATATTATCACATAACTATTTAATTGAAACAGCAGCATGTTCATCTAATGAATAATCTTGTAAAAATTAAATGAACAATACGAAGTCAATTAAAATATAGTTTGCTGAAGTAGGACAAACAACTAAACTAATAAAACTAGCTAATGTAATTTTTTTCAAAATTGACCAAAATCAAAAAACTCTTGTGCTCAAAATCAATTTTAGGAGGAAAATTTGAATGAGATATATATATTTCCATTATTAGTTCTGAGCAAATTCAGTATAGAAAGCTAACATTAAACGAAAAAAAAAATTCTAACTAAACAAAGAAGACATAAACAAAATAATTTTGTTCAAAATTAATTTTTTTAAACATATTAAATTATCACAATATTAAACTGACAAAAACTTATTGATCTAATGATTCCCCTCCTACAACTTATGAATGTGAGATTAATAAAACTGTAGGTTAAATAATAATGAATATTAATAACTTATACAACGCTGCAGCAAGATTTCTGATGTTTTGATAAACTGATTAAACTCTCCGAATGAAATTCATTTAAGTTTTATCAGTCATGGATAAATAGTGTAAAATGAAAATGATGCTTATCAAAAATGTCAAATGATGTTTCAATACAAAAATATTATTCTCATGAAAAAAAAAAAGTTTAAATGTAACAAGATATAACACTTTAATTTCAAGAAAGTTAAAAACAAATCCCTGTCAGATCCATTTATAACAGTCTTTCAGGTATTTCTAAGCATAATGATGCTTTTGCATGGAATTCAACGTTTTAATGTTTCGTCATAAAAATGTAGAACATGCAAATATGGGTATTATTTTAAGAGTTCATTTCGTTTTTCATTTCGAATGCTCGCTGTAAGGAAATGTAGCTAATTTCTATCACAAATATCTCAGAAAGTTAGTTATAGAATAATTTTGTTTTCTTTTAAAATAACTGACTAAAATTGTATACGCGTAAATGTTTTTCAAAACTCCAAACATAGTTCTTTCATAAATGCCGTCTCTCTCTTCTATAGGGAGATTCCCTATTTTTGTGGCCTTTAAAAAAAAGTACACATCTCTTTGAATGTTAAAAGATTTGAAAATGGAAAAATATAAACATTTTTCAGTTACGAAAAGGAATTTTTGATTAAGAAAAATTATAACTTTTCTATTAGGGTAATAGTAATTAGCGTTAATAAACATGCGCTATTTGTTTGTAATTTATCTACAAAATGTTTATCTTAAAAACATTGAAATACATCATACTAATTTTGTACTGAAGATTATACATTAATTTTTGCTGAAAGTTTTTACGCTTAGAATTTTGCTTGAGTTTTTACGTTTTTTTAAAAGTAATAAATGCTAGAGAAGAAACCTTTTACACAAGTACGATCTACTTGATATTTTTTTTTCTATCATTTGAATAAATCTTATTATTGCATAGTTGCCAACTTTCCCTACAGTTTCGAGAGATTCTCTAATTTTTGTACATTATTTTCCAAACTTATGAAATAGAAACTATTTTTACTTAAACATTTGAAAATTAATTAAAAGAATTTTTTATCATCAAAGAAAGAAAAAAATTTAAAAAAAGGGAGAAAAATATGTTGTGTAACAATAATGATTTACTAAACATGTTTTAATAATTTAAAATTTATATATGTTTCATAAATATAAAAAAATTCAATTTTATCAATTTAAATTTCACTGAAAATCAAGTTTCTGATAAAAGGGAATTTTTACGCTAACAAATGATATGTAAAGAACAAAATCTTTCCCATAAAAATAAACTTACTGAATTTTTTTTTTTAATTATGCGTAATTTTTAATGTTCTGGAAAAATCTCGTGATTTTTAAGAAAAAAAATCTTATTTTGTTCTGCAAAAATGTTCAGTAACAATAAAATTTTCAGAATTCCTAAATGTAGGTAGATGTAACTGTTTTAGGATTCCATAAGAAATCTTTAAACTTGTTATCGAACAATTCCGTCACACATTTTAGGCAGCTATATCAAATTTAAAAGAAAAACTTACTTCAAAATAAGTTGCCAACTTTTCTAAATATTTGGGTTAGAAATTCGTATTTCCTTTTAGAGCAAAAATGCTGCCCTCTTAAAAGAAATGCATAGTACATGTTATTTGTATACATTTCTATAAAAAAAAAATTTCAAAAAAAGTGAATATACATTTAACGTAAATACATTGTATAACGATAACAAATGCATGGACTCTAGAAAAATAATTCTTTGGTATTAAGTTTTCAAAAGCCAGTACCAGTATCTCCGAACTACTATATTTATAGATTTTAAATCATTGAAGTAAATTCAGAAAACAGTACAAGGCACCAATTAACCAAATTACTTGTCCCACATCAGGTTAAGTTTTAAAAGAAAACTCTCACATCTTGTTTTCCTCTTTCTGTTGTTTATTTTTTTCATTGTTAGTGACGCAGTGCCCATTTCCGTTCGCTGTGCCATTAAACACGAATACTTCCGACATCAGTGTCTTGGAATGGCCGGAACCAGATCGGCAATTGCTTGAACTGGAATTGGTGTTTCCTAATCTTCTTTTGGCTCCGCAAAATAGTCGGACATACGCTTGCCTGTACTGGCGATTCATCGCCGCATAGATAATAGGATTGATGCAAGACGACATCCAAGCCAAGATGGAAGCAACTGTATGGATGGTTGGAACACTAAAAAGGAATAGAATGCTTTTCAATTTAGGTCGTCAATGAATTACTGATGTGCCCAAAATGTTACCATTCAAAGAACACAAAGAGCGATTGTTTAGTAGCAAGTTTATTAAGTCTTATAAATTTGTTTAAATTATTTTTATACAGTAGCGATCTAAATTATTATATATTTTTATTTTATATCCATCGTTGAACAGCCGACCTCATTTTTTGGGTTTACGACTACTAATGTTCAACTCCGTGGCCTTGTAGTTTAAAACCCAATCCAGAAGACAAGGGAACTCCTGGATCAAACAGTGGGAGAAGTTTGTGTTTGTGGAGGACTTTTTGTAGTTGTAGTTCATTTACGTCGCACTAGAGCTGCACAATGGGCGATTGGTGACGGTCTGGGAAACATCCCTGAGGATGATCCGAAGACATGCCATCACAATTTTGATCCTCTGCAGAGGGGATGGCATCCCCGCTTCGGTAGCCCAATGACCTGCACTCGAAGTCGAGCACTTTACGTTAGAACAGTTTAACGAGAACCAATACAGCACACCCCCGGTCCCTACACAGACTGATCCAAGTGGTCACACCCACCCGCATACTGACCACAGTCAGTTATCCTTGACTTCGGTGATCGGCTGGGAACCGTGTCTTAACGATCAGTCCACTGCGGGACTGGAGGACTTTTTGACCTGCATTTGCGTTACATGGAGAGAAAAACCTCCCACGGTTAGCCTCTCGGCAAGGGGACTCTAACCCATGATCTGTCTACCACTGAGGATATTTTTACGTCAGCTCTGTTGCGTAAAAATGATGCGGAATTCGTATCGACATCGCTGCTATTCGAACCTGGTTCTCCTCATTAGAAGGTGAAAGCTGTATCTCCTGAGCTATCACGGCACTGATCTAATTTTTTTTCAAATTAAATTTGCACAATCGAAAAACTGTATAAATGGAAAAGCATAAAATTTCTACTACTATAAATAATCGTGGGAAATCTCTCGCCAAAAGCAGGAGCAGTTGGTAAGCATGTATGTGTGTTAAGAATGGTTATAAATTGGTGCATAATTGAGAGAAAAAAAACGTTTCAAATCACTAATCTACAAATCATTATTAGGTAAATAATATAGCAAAGGAGGAATTATAAATTAATAAAAACTAATTTATTTATGTAGAGAGATTAGAATACAATTGCCTTTCGTTAGAAATTGCCTTTACGCTTCTCTCTCAAATTTCGGATCAGCAAAAACGCAATTTCAATTTTTTAGAGTGAAATAAAACTCACTTTTTTCTACACAAAAAATAAGTTTTAATCCGGCAAATATCTTTCATTCTGTTCGATGACACTTTGCCATCTTTCTGACAGCTTCATGATCCAACACTCTTAGTTATCATGTTGGTTAAACATTTCCGTAAAAAAATACCTTTCTGATAACAAAAGTTGAAAAATCTCAGAAAAGAATGTTTTTAATTATCTGAATTGTTTTATCTTTCAACACATAGGTTAAGAGCCTTTGCTTTTGTTTACATAGAAAATCATGCATCAGGAATGTTGACATTAATCAAGAAGGACACCATTCTCGATACTATTTGGGGAAAATTTTCAATGTGCTTTTCTTTAAAAAAAAAAGTAATTTTATATTAATTGTTTTCTAAGATATACACATTAAGCTTTCAACAATTTAATCTACTTTCATTAAACACCTCCTAAAAAATACCTTCTTGATAACAAAAGTTGAAAGACCTTACAAAACGTATTTAATCGCCCAAAATTCCAAAAAACTTCTCATCTCCCAACATATAGGTTAAGTGCCTTTGCTTGTATTTATATATAAGACAACATGCATCAGGAATGTTGACATTAATCAGGTAGGACACCATTCTCCTTACGAATAGCAATTAAGATGGGGGGAAAGAGTGACAGGTAAGTAATCACCAAAACGTGACAAGATTTGAGTTAAATACAAAGTGTCACCCCAACACGCGTCCATCAAGAATAACAACTGGTCAGATGGCGATCTTCATCAACCTCGCCCTTGAGTCAAAGAACAGCATCACAACGAGTTGGCTTTTGAGTTTTGTCGGAGATCTCACGATTGATGGTAGATTTCTAACCAATGTACATAATTTGTGAGTTGAAATGGTTTATGGGATACTTCATTGAGAATTTAGAACTGTATTGCAGGTGATAAAGTTTCCTTGTAAGTTACGGTAACTGCCTTGAATCAGCGAAAGCTTGTTCACAAATCAGAGGCGGATATAGGAGGTTATCTGCTCTTTTTAATCATAATATACAAGGTATATGATAATGTGCTTTTCCAGAAGTGCTAAGATAAGCGGTTATTTGTTGATGTTGATGCGAAACACGATCTTCTGAGATAAATTAAAACATACACATTAGCACTAAAATATGGGGATTTTACTCGTTTTTATAGTCTTGTAAGTTTTTAAATGTATCAGTTATAACTAGATGAAACAGATACAAATAATATTGATGATTACTGGATTTTTTTTAATGAAAACATGGAATAACTGAAATGCACTATCTAAGTATAATGCGTATCTTTTATGTTTATGATCATGTTTCTGTTTAAATGTTACAGATGTAACAGATAGGAATGTAATTGATGATGTGGCTTTTACAAACTATACGGTGTGGAATTCATATAAGACAGGGTTGTGTTATCTCTAAGAAGTTACTAAACTCAGCCTATGAATAGCTAAGGCCGACTGTGATCATCCCTGTTTTCTTAACCTTGGACTCTGAGAGGCAAGAGTAAATGTTCCGGTTGGTGGTTAGACGAACACGATAGTCTTGATGATACCCATTTTGTCAACCCATAGCAGTCCCCGTAGCAGAATCGTGGCGACATTGTCACAGGACATTACAGAGTTCTTGTTGAAAGATTTTTTTTTATTTGGGAAGCAAAAAAGTGTTATCTGCAGAATTTTTGGAAAGATTTTTTTTTTCTGCAGAGCTTTTTTTTCTACCCTATTCTGCAGAATTATTTTCAAAAAATACCTCTCTCGCTTATCAGAGATGAAAGAAACGCTCATGATTTATTTATTTATTTTCTTTTTTACTTTGAGAATAAAAGAAATTCCACACTGACTGATTGCTATTATAAAAAGTAATTTCCAAATCGATAAAATTGTAAAACGATAACTACACAACAAAAAAAATTTTTAGAACAGATGAACATCGCCAATAATATCAGAATATGTATTCTTTTATATGTATATTAAAAAAAAATTCTTACATTTGTAATTAAAAAAATTATATACTGTTCTATTCTATACATGAAGGCTTTTTTTTTTTAATATTCTTTTGTAAACAGGAAATACTTCTGTCACTTGAAATTAGTAATATATATATATATTTGCTACTATATAAAATTATTTTCTGAAAAGTATTAGTACTAGAGAGAATTTTCGCAGAAAGCTCGAAAAAATTGTCCGAGGATAGAACCCCGGATCTGTGTATTTTTTCTTTATACATACATTGCACTTAAAATAAATTATTTTAAAATGTTAAAAAGTCTAATTTCTTCAACAATTATAAAATTAAGTAAAATTATATCACCGAATTAATCTACTACTATCCATATCTTCCTCTTGCTTACTCCAAAAAAAAAAAAAAGCAAAGCAAAATAATATCAGAAAATACAAAATCTAATATTATATAGCATCAAAAACAAATGCAAAATAATATTATGGCGAACGCTAGATAATATTAGTTTGCATAGAATCTAATATTATGTAAGGCTGAGCAAACAGCGACCCCTTGTATCTTTCTAATATTAGAAGTTGTGCAAGATAACGTTAGATTTTGCCGATTTTTCTGATATTATCTAATATTAGGTGCTACTTGGGAGACTGAGAATACAGGAGTTGTTGCTCAGCTTCGATATCCACTAGTTCTCAGAGCAGAGTGTAGTGATTAATTTAATAATCTAAAAAATTTAATAATCTTGCGACTGCGCAGATTATGAATCAATAAGTAAATTACTCAAATTATCTATATTTAATTGACTATTGGAACTACCGATAATTTTGGCAATTGTTTGTATTTAAACCACTAAAAAAAATAAAAAAACACTGTTTGAAATAATGTTTTAAACTAAAATGAAAAACTAATAAATCATTGCTGTTTGGAAAACTAACACATAATTTACCGCACGAAGACTTTTTATAAATTTATTAATTTATTTTTATCATTTTTTAGCGCTACCTTATTTTTCTCTTCCTCAATCGTTGAATATATACCGAGTAACTTTCTAAACTGCCTAAAGAAGAGAATCCAACAATTTGGAAGCAATTAAAACAATCTTTCCACAATTGACACAGTTTTATTGGTTTTTCTCGAAAGTTCAGATTTGTAACATACCCCTTTTAACATTGACAGTTTTAAATGTTACGAATATCATAGATAATATATACGAATATATATTTTACCAATGCTTTTATAATACTACGAATATGTTATAGTCTCAAAATCATCAGTCATTTTATCTTAAAAATAACCTTAATATCCATCATAATCTCTATATTCTTAAGGCATGTTGCAGTATTTTTATTGAAAAGAAAATAACCTTAATATTCACTATAGTTTTCTTATCATAACTCTTAGGAGAATAAACTCTCAATGGGTAGAATCCTAACACTCAAAAGAAATTGTCTTAAAAAAAAATACTTTTTACGGAGATTACGACGGGAACAAATTCTTGGCTACGTGAAACAATTTTTTCGACATAAAAAAACGGCTTTGGAACTTATAATCTCTAAAACAGGGGGAGAACTGTTTTTTCTTCGTTCTCCAAATGAATAAAAAAAATGCAGTTAAAAAAAATTGTAAAGCGGATTTACAGACGAAATCCAAAAGAGGATGAAGACAAAATCACGGAGGAAATTCGCCTCAGCGGTTCCGGTTAACCAAAGCGCAGC
Source organism: Parasteatoda tepidariorum (assembly GCF_043381705.1). Lineage (NCBI taxonomy): Eukaryota > Metazoa > Arthropoda > Arachnida > Araneae > Theridiidae > Parasteatoda > Parasteatoda tepidariorum. The sequence goes on along the minus strand of NC_092213.1, from coordinate 50,890,853 downwards.
TAATGCTTCACCAAAATCGTTACATGGTAAAAATCGTATTTGTCAACCAAGTAAACGAACTGTCTTTGTTGGAGTACGATTTAAGTCAAGCTTTTAGCAAATGTAATTCGTCATTGTAAGTTGTAAGCAAGTAGGAGGAACGGTACGGCATGCAAATACATAATCCCGTGAAATCGTCTTTTGTTCTAATTTAAAATAAATTATTCGATATTCTTGCAGTAAATAAGACTTCTTTCAGTACACGTTTTGTAATTCGTTGTTTCGAATTTGGCTATAACTATTCGCTGTTTCGTATTTCCTATTGACATGCAAAGATTCCAACCTCGCCATTTTTTGGAAAAGATTTTATAAAGTTGAAGAGATTTCAAAAACTAAAACTTGCAGAATACAAAGCCTTGCCTCATGATATATGGAACTAATTGCATTTTATTCATAGGTTTGAATTATTAAGTAGCGGTGGTTTCACTAAATCAAAAAACATGTATTGTAATTCGTCATTGTAAGTTGTTACTTTTAAGCAATTAGAAGGAATGGTACCGTTATGCAACTGCATAATCCTGTAAAATAATCTTTTATTCTAATTTAAAATAAATTTTTCTTAAATATTTTTGTAGTAAAGATACTTTTTTTTAGCATACGTTTTGTAATTTAATGTTTGGAATTTCATATAACTTGACATGCAGCCTGCCACTTTTGGAAGAAAAAAAATTAAATAGTAGAACTTTTAAAAACTACATCTTGTAGAATTTTGAGAACACTTAAGCTCCTTTCCACGTGATATATGGAACAAATTGGCATTTCATTCATAGGTTTGAATTGTTATGTTGTGGTTGTCAAAATCACAAAGTCAAATTTATCAAACTACGAATCATACATTAGTAATTCTTCATTTTAAATTGTTAATTTGAAGCAAGTAGGAAACACAATATGGAGTGCAAATACATAATCCAGTAAAATCGTCGTTTGTTCTAATTTAAAATAAATTATTCCATTTTTTTTCTGTTGCAATATTAGACTTTTTTCAGCATATTCTGTGTAATTTGCTGTTTCGAATTTCCTATAACTTGACATGCCAACTTTTACACTTTTTCGAAAAGATTTTATAAAATCGAAAAGACTTCTAAGATTTAAAATTTGCAGAATTTTGTTCAATTTTGCAAATACTTAAAAGCTAATTAGAATTTTATTCATAGGTTTGAATTACGTAATGGTGGTGAAAATAACTAAGTCAAATTTACTATACCATAAATCATACATTAAAAATATAAATTTTGCTACCATTAGAAAAAATTTGCTTGCAAAGCGCAACAAGTTGGCATGTTTGGACATGTGCATACGTTTCAATATCAACGGAACTGCTGTACTTTAAGAAAATTAGTGGTAGTTAAGAGATTGTATCAATATTTCAATAAATTAAAATTAAAAGAATTTTGGTCACCAGTATAAATTATTCAAACATTATACAATAAGCAGTATACATTATTGAAACAGTTATGTAAAAGGTTAGATGGATAAATGCTCAAATTTTATTTTATTTTATAAGCGGCGTTGGACAGATGATACAATTCTGAGTTAACGACTATCATTGTTCAACTCCGAAGACTCGTAATTTTGGAAAATTGGGACTCCGTAGACTTATATCTTCAACTCAGTAGACTTGTAATTTTAAACTAGATCCCTAATTAGAATGCCTTGTCCAAAACTTTCTGCAAAAGAATTTCCAGGGCCCAAGCCAGCTGGTGTTTAAAAGAAATTGTGGCCAAATTCAGGTGGACCAGCTGTTTGAACTTAATAAAGCCACATGTTTTGCAACTAAGTTTGAATGTAGAATAGTTTGGAATGAAAATTTCCGGATGGCTAAGTCCGAACTTGAGTTATCAAGCCATTAAAGGGGAAAAATATATAAATAATAAAAATTAAAAAAAAAAAACTAGTTTCAAATCTCTACTGTCAGAAATTTCATACCTAAAAGAATTTGAACCCAAGTAACTAATCAAGTTAGTGTCAAAAATAACACTGAAAAAAATTAAAGAAAAAAAAAATACTCTTATCCCTTATAGATAGTTTGTAATTGAGATATAATTAACAAGTACAAAATTTATTTTTGCCTGCAAGTGGAACTTTATAGAGTAATAGTATATAAGTTGCTTACTCCATCTTATCTTCTAAGACATTGGCTATCATAAGCGGCAGAAAACACATTAAAAAGGAACAGAATATGATGAGCATCATCCTGGTCAGTCGGATTTCGTCCTGACGATGAGATAATTGTCGCATTAAAGGAGCCGGACTCGAAACACCTCCAGGAGTTTTGGTTGGGGTGGGAGAATGAGCCTCCACATTTTTTCTACTTTTATGAACCTAGAACAAGATTCAAATTATATTTATCATTTTATTACAATTGAGCATTTTTCAAACTGTTTAGCTACAATATTATTAATTATAGCTATAAAAGGCGTAAATAAGGCTGGAGTTGGTTGAGAGTTATATATTGGTGCAGAAATTACTATTGCCATTTAAAAACGATATGTATGTAACTATGCGAATGATATAGTAACTGTAATAACTATATAGTTTGTACTATGCTATTAATTCCCATAAAACGGATTCACATATATGTAACAAACTGCGAATAGGTCAAGGGACCATGTCACATAATGATATTTCTTACATCTTTGTTACCATTAAAGTGCGAAAATGAGTTATTCAATAAACTATCTAGGGGTAATGTGCAGGGGTGATGCAGTTAAGTGTCGAAAATTGTTTCCAATTCTCAAATTACCTAAAGAAATTAGCAAATTTAGTAGATAATCTGCCTAATACTAACTTAGGCACTTGTTAATCTGCAAATTACTTAATCCTGAAACTTACTTAGTCCTGAAACAATAGCGACGCTTTTGTGCGCTTACATTAACTTTCAATGGTATTTATTTTTACATTTGTCACACTCAATTACGGCTTCCTCCAGTTTCTATGGAAACAGACCGGTGTCAACCTCAAATAGGTAGGATAGGTTAGAACTTAGTGTGAGCAATGCATGCAATTACTTAAATTATTATTCGCATAAGCATGGAAACGTTAATAACAACTGGGTATTCGCAACTCGAAAAGAAGTGAAGTGATCATTCCTAATAATGCGATTTAAATCAAATTTAAATGGATACCTGTAAGCGACGTCACGCGTGTGTATCGAATCTAATTGGCCTTTGAATCGACACATGCCACGATTTACTTATGGAAACGTTCTTGAAGGTATCCAATTGGGTACCAGCAAGCGACGTCAAGCATGGATGTCGAACCTAATTGGCTCCTGAAGCGTCGAATTTGCTTATTCCACGAATTAGCAGCGAATCGACACCCACGCCTGATTTGCAGGTCCAAATTAAATCTGATCCGAAAATTGATTCAGCGGTATAATACATCATTACTCCTAATAGCTGTAACGTTAACTCGCCGTTTAGTTTATACATAACCATCCGCCGTTCAGCTGTCTAATTCTCGAGTTGCAAGTATTCAATACTAAAATATTATTAATTTCCATTTGTCTTATTGGTGCTTCCTTCTATAAAAAACTTACCTTTTACTGGTTCATGGTTTTATATTATTTATTTTATATAATAGTTTTGTAATAATATTGAAAAAAAAAAGACTTCCTTGCAATTATTTAAAAAAAAAATTTTTTCTTTCTAAAAACTTCGACCGTGCTCCAGTCTTGGAATAGTTTGTACTTGAGTTTACCCAGTTCTAGCAATATTTAGACTTATAATTGGTCTTAAAACTTTTCAAAAATGAAGCATTATTTTCTAGATCTAGATTACGAAGCCATTCTTTTCAATTTTTTTTATTAAGTAGTTTTATTAAGTATGTTTGCGTGAATGAGTACTGTATAACAAACACATTTTAAGTCAAGCAAGGACGATATAGAATTGTAGAACTTACTCGATAAAAAATGCAAGAATAACTGATGACAATGATGACGCAAGGCAATAAAAATCCCAAAACAAATAAGAATTTCTTGGGACTTGATCCGTTTTTCTTCAAAATGGTGCAGGAGAAAGTTTTTTCTTTATAACCAAATTCACCCCAAGCTCCAGCCAGGGTTGGCGTTAGCATCAAGAAACTGAAGAGCCAACAGAAAGCTATCATCAAAGCTATGAACTTTCTTTGGTAGATTTTGTCATAGTACTTATAATGGTTGATCAGAATATACCTAACAAAAATTAAAGGAAGAAAGAAAATCAATCTGTATTGTTGTATATTTATCTCGTTCTACGTAAATTATGTATTTATATCAAAATTATTATACATTTTAATTAAAAATTCAATAATAACCACAATTTCCATAGAGTTATGCAGGGAGCGTAGCCAGATTTTTCAACAAAAAATAAGCACCTTTTAAGTAACTTTTTAAGCTCTAAAAAAATATTTTTAATCACTTTCCAAAGAAAAAAAAATCGTAATTAGGATCTGCACAGTAATAAAAATTCTTCTTCACTTTAATATTAAATAGTGACACCTAATTTATGTAATTTTATTTTTGGCAGGAATACAAAAATTATAAGTGATGGGTAGACATTGCGGAATATACTGTAAAATATTTTGTAAATAATGATACAAAATTTTTATAATTCTAAAATTTTGACTTTATTTTGATTATGATATTTTACTGTTATCATAAATTTTAGTGTTAATGAATCAAGAATTTTATAAAAGCCTTCTTGGCCTTTCACTATACTAGGTGTAGTGAAACATCAAAAATCAAGAGTTATCACTATACTAGGTGCAGTGAAACATCGAGAATCAAGAGTTATCACTATACTAGGTGTAGTGAAACATCAAAAATCAAGAGTTATCTAAGCTGTTTCATTATACCAATTGGTGGAAAATTGTTGACTCTATTTTTTGTCTTAAGATACTTTAAAAACTTTTAAAGTATGTACATATGACCTTTTATCTCAAATTATTTCCAAACATACAGGAAGCGTTCCTCAAAACTAATTGAAAATTTTCTTTTTTTCCCCCACAAAAACTACGACAAAATACTAGCAAACAGTTTTTTTTGAACATTCTTAGTCTGTTAAGAACTGCTCTAATCTCTCTCTATATATATATTATAATACTCAACAAGTAATTTTTCCAATCCATCATTCAATTCATACAATACATTATAAAAAGTTTAAATCTGATCTGCGATCACAAACGTGAAAATCGTGAACATTTAACTCTTCAAAATCTATCACTGTTATTCTAGTTGTTTTCTCAAATCACAGTTTGGTTTTTTCTTTTTTCTGTTACAAATCATTAACCTTCTAGAGTTCTTCGACCGGCAGCTTGTTATAGTAAACAAACGGCGCTTCTATCCACAAAAGCGGAAAAATGCGATCTATGGGGCAGAAAATAATCGCGTGTGATGGTCTCTGCTTGTTAACTCCCCCTATTATGCAAGAGCACGATTATTCTTTTGTTATCATCTTCTCTTTCCGGGTTGGTCCCCTAAGGGGTTGGTATGACAAGTCACGATATGACTATGGCCAGCTATGACTCAACATGCGAGAAGGGATGGGGGGTTATTAAAAATACATATATCAGGCTACCTTGTCCTTTGAAGATACGGCAAAGATAGCTGTAAATATGGGTTTTAAAAAATTCTTGAGATTAAAAGCCCAAAAAATTTTGATATCTTTGTTAGTGCTTGTCAATAGCATTTAAAGTAGTGCAGAGTGCAAATTGTTCTTTTCAGATATCAGATTTAGAATTATATGGTTAACGTTTGGAAGGGTAACTCAAAATCTCACTCTCAGAAATCTCGGTTAGACGTTGAGATAAAAATATCGGTATTTTGAACCATAAAGTCATATAAGTTTTGCTGTAACCTTAATAAGGTGTTAAACTGAACCCTATTCAGTTTAAGTTACTAATACTCGTCAAGAGCATTTGAAGAAAGCAAACTATAAATTGTTCGATTCAGATATCAGTTTTAGAATTAAATGGCTATAACGTTTGAAAGAGTAATAGTTCCTTATACTACGTGCTACGTTAATAGATTAAACGTTGGTCCATAATAATAGTACCTTGAGGCACAATACTGTTTAATTTATTGCAGCCTTCACTAAGTGTTAAATTGAACCTCACATCAGTTCTGGTTGAATCATATCATAGCATAACCATGTTACCATGTTTAAATAGGATTAATTTGCACGCTAATGTGGTTGCAATAAATTTGTTTAATCTAAAGGTTAAACATCAACAAGCTGAATTTCTTAAGTGCATTTTTAATTTTTGTAGAGCATATTCAATATATTCTACAAACGAAAATTTCGATAATACAAACGCAGTTTGCGTTACTACAAACGCGGTTTTTCCCTTATTTATGTTTCCTATATTTCGTCCAACAGGATTCATGAGTTTTAATCTTTCAAATCAGAGTAATTTTTGGGTCTTTAATTTATTTCCCTTCTTTTTCTTTATTCCTTTTTAAAACGAGATTATAAAATCGAACAAAAATTAAATTCAACACGTGCATTTAAGAAAGAAAGAAATTCCACATAAAAATATTTGGCAAATTTGTTTTAAAATAAATACCGTAATTTATAACTTCTAAAACTGGAAAAATAATTTATTGAAACATAATATTCGAAATGAAAGAATAGTATATAAATTAGGGGAAATAGTGTATGAATTATTATTAACGAAACAACTTTGAGAAGAATACATTTTCAAACAAAGGAATAAATTTTTGACAATCAGATGAAAAATTCTTGAAGAACCAAAATTTCTTTTAAGTTACCTTTTTTATTTTTATTTTCTAATATCGGCATTGCTGGGGACAATAGCATTTAACTTCGATTTTGTAATGAATCCATTTTGGCAGACGCATGTTTTAAATTGTTTTCATTTATTAATTTCATTTTTTAGAGTGATTCCTTTCCAGAGTATTGTATTGAAAATCCGTAGATCTTAAAAATGAATAAACATTAGTCTCTTACCTATTAATAGTTATAGCTGTCATAGACATCAAAGAAGCTGCCACATTTCCATAGAAGAAAAACGGAAATAGTTTGCATAAGGTATCTCCAAGTATCCAGCCTTGGTTGATGTATCTAAAAAAAACACAACAAACAATGACATAAAATGTATAAAAAATGATGTCGGAAGTACAAGCTGGTAATGCCATCAGCAATTTGAAAAAGTCTTAAAATTAAGTATAATAATTAAGTGTTATAATAGGGAGATTTGCAAAGCGTTACGTTTTCCCTTAATTCAAACGTTAACGTTGCTGAACTTTACAGTACATGCGTGAAAATTTCCCCACAAACCACAGCAATCCTAAGATGTAGAAAATTAGGTAACGTTTCAGTTAACAAAACGCACACTTTATTCAAAATATCTCTATGGTACCGTAAGGTAAGTATATAAATATTAAATAATTTAAAAAAACACACACAACTGATTTTAATTTATTTTAATAGTGCATGCAAGATAATTGTTGTAACAAAGTGACGAAATATGTTTCTGAACAAATATTTAATAGTGATTGGATGAATATAGAATTTAATAGCACAAGAATCAGAACGATATGGTTATAATACCTCAAACATTAACTATATTTAGCTTCAATGGTGCTTTAAACTAAGACTGACGGGAAAATAAAATTGAGAAACAGACAAAATAAAGGGAAATGACACTAGAGGGCCTCGTATCGGAGTTGTGGAATCAGTATTGCGTATAAAAGGGTTATCTCTGAGAGAAATATTTAGAAGGGAAATTCAGAACAAGGCAAATAATGAATCCTTATCTTAAAAGTAGATTAAATATAATTAGAAATGCTTCAGAAATTTAAATCTATCAGTAGCGGTTGTTGTTTCCTTACACAAATAAATAGAAATGTAATGTGACTTTACAATATCAACTAAGGCAGTAGCGTTGGAGTTTTAAGTTCTGAACTCGAAAGAGCTATACAAAATAAGATAAAACTATATAGGTAAATTTAAAAGAAAGCTATTTTACTTACAGAAACAAATTATTTGCGTAGATAAATTTTAAAAATAAATATTATGATGTTTATTATTAAAACATTAAAGCGATTAAAGAAGATTCATTTACATAAAAATTATGATAATACAAAAAGATATTATAATAATTTAACAAAAACTAAGATATTACATGTGTAACCCTAGGAAACTGCGGAAAGATATTATTGATGATAAAAACTTCATAGGCTTAAAAAAAATTAGAAAAATGGTTATAAAAACAGACATGTTCCGAGCTCTCAAAAATAGGTTTCCATTTTCAAGACCCAGGAAGGAGCCCATTTTTTTTCTATTTTTGAGGGCTTAAAAATTGACGACTTATATTACTATCTTCATTTTTTTTTAAGAGAATGAAGTTCTTATCATCAAGTATAAAAACTTCGTTGTAGGTAAAAAGGACCCATTTAAATAAAAAATTATGATACTTAAAATTAACTAAGTTTATTGAATAAAAACTTACTTAATATAAAAGGAACTATGTGACCATAATGTTTATGATGAAATCCTATAGTGTACATTCATAGTGCATTTTTATATGCATTGACCATTGAATGCACATGTATTTCATCTGTAAACCATGTGTTCCATAATTTAAATAAAGTTGGTTAATAACAAAAGGGTTGCATTGAAAGAAAAAAATTTATTTGCGGAGTTTGGTAAGTAAGTTGGGGTTAAATAAAAAAAAAAAGGGAAACCCTTTATTTTATCAAGTTAAAAATTTAAGCAGTTTTTTTGCTTTAACATTATAATACTTTAGTGACTGTATTAATACACATTAAAGCATTTTGAGCAAATCATGCTGCACGCGAAATCATTAAGAAAGTGGGATTAATTTTATGATCTTTAGTGTGGCTTGTTTTATGACCTCTTTAAAAAGCCACAACCATTAAACGAAAGAGAGTGAGAGTTTCAAATGTATCAAAAAGTCACGTAAAAATTATAGTCATAAAAATTCAAGCTTCTTGTAGTCATCAACAGTGGCGGAACAAATGATAGTCTTTATCGCTGGACTATCTTTAAGACTAATCTTTCCCAGGATTATAATTGATGTTCGTTTAAATAACTGATATGGTTGATATTCGAGAATAGAAAAGAATGAATAATGTGATATATACATAAATGAATGAATGAAATGACGCATATAAACTATTTTTACCCTCTAGTACTGTAAATATGGTTACCCAGTAGGCTTCAAAAATTAGTAGCAAGTTTAAAGCTTAGCATACATTAAAAATTTCATAATCTTCTAACAAACTATGACACCTATAACTATAAATACCATTCCCTTTGAACCCTGGTAGTCAAATTCAGATTGTAGCGTACATAAAAACTATTTTAACCCTTAAACGTACACACAGGACTACAAATATCACGCCCTTCGAAAATTGGAGGCGAAGATGGACGGTAAAAATGGATCCTCAAATTTCACGAAACTTTCTTCTTTTATTACGAAAACGTTTCCTGATATATGCTCCGAGCGAACATTACGTCAAAGTGACGAGATAACTATCATCGCTTCTTCGAGGAAACGAATTTAGTCAAAAGTTAGGAAATATTTCGTCATTATAGTTTCGATCCTTTATAGTTTACCTATACAAAGAACACCTCTCGCCATTCGTCTGGAGCAGTGGCGGTACCTACGGTTACGAGGTTTAACTTTTTCAATAAAGGGTGTTAGGTCAATATTTATTACAAGTTTGGGTTCGGTTCGTCGAGAGGAAGGGAATCGGGGAAGAGACTGCGCCCCGCTTTGAAATGTTGCTATTTCTTGTTTCCATAGCAGCTAGCGGCTTTAGACTTTGCAACGAGGGGAATTCTTTCGAAATACAAATTACAGTTTTTATTCCAGTTTCGTCTTTTTATTTAACAATCTCTCACGATGCACTGCGATGAAGTTCCCAGTGGAGAATACATTTTCGTCATATATTTGAGAGTTCGCGCTTCGTCGCAAATTACGCGATATCGTGAAGAAATGATTATCAAAATTAACAAAATACAACACAAGGATGGATCGTCAAAATTGAGAGCTTCATTTCTAAGAGTGTGAGGCTTATATAAAAACTATTTTTAACCTCAAGACTATTTACATCCTTTCCTTCAAATACTGGCTGCCAAAACAGACAATTTGACTTAAATAAAAACTGTTTTACTTTAATGTTCTAACAAACACCCAGAACATCTATAACATACTTTAAAAATTTGAAGTAAAGGTGAAAATTTAGCATTTTATATCCGTTGTTGAACAGCCGACCCAATTTTAGGGCTTACGACTACTAATGTTCAACTCCGTTGTTTTGTAATTTTGAACTAATCCAGAAGACAAGGAAACTCTTGGATCAGTACCCCTAGAGGTATTGATTTGTTATGAGAACATGGAGGACTTTGCGACTCGACAGATTTAACGTGAATCAGTCACCATTTTACTACACAGGAGTCTTCGGCCGGCGGGGATCGAACCCACGAACTCTTGGACATGGGCCCAGAGCCCTATTAACCAGACTATTTCGGCCCTAAAATTTCGCATTTGTAAAAATTCTTAACCTTCTAACGTACACCCAGAATCTTAAATATCACCCTCTTCAAAAACTGGTTGTCAAATTGACAATTTAGCGCACATAACTATTTCAACTCTCAAACGTATGCCTTGGATTATAAATATCTTGACCTTAAAGAACTTTTAACCTAGTAGGAAAAATAAAGTATAAAAAAACTGTTTCAATGTTTTGACATACTCTTAAGACTAAATTTCATACCCTTCAAAAACTGGTTGTCAAGTTGAGAATTTAGCATACATAAAATTATTTTAATCCTTAAGCGTAGCAGCATAAATACCGTGCTCTTTTAAAAAACAAGTAGATCAAATTGACATTTAACGCACGTAGAAACTACTTTTCTTTAATGTTATAACAAACACTTTGGATGATAAATATCCTACTACATAAGTATACTATACATACCCTTCAAAAAGTGGTTGCTGAGAATTTAAAATACATGAAAACTACTTTTTTATTTAAACTTATAAAATTGCTCGTGAAGTTGGGAATTTAAACTATTCCTCGTAACTGACAGCCGAAACGCAATGGTGATCACATTACCATCATCATGATGCTGGTCTCGAAATTGTGGATTCGTAACCTCAATGACCTTATCATGGCAGACTACTGGCATGTACTTAACAGATACATACAGACTCTAATTACACCAAATATTAGAATTCGCCTTATTGCAAATCAATTTTTAGAAAATGAATTATAAATCTTTAAGTTACCTTGAGGCAGTCGGTGGTAAGTTGAGAGCACAAAACAGCAAATCCGCTGTACACAGACTGATGACAAATGCTGTGGTGGCATTTCGAAGTTTCTGACATTTGCTCAGTGCCAAGATGGTGACCAAATTGCCGAAGAGGCCGAATATGATGAAAAAGATGCAACAGACGGCAGCAAATAGGGTGATCACTCGTGAATATTCCTGTGGTGAAGCTATGATGGATGTAGAATTGCTGTCCTGCGTCACGCTTCCAGATTCCACAGATTGGTTAGCTGAGAGGAGGTACGTCACATCATCCATGTTTGGTCAACTTTTCTGTGGAAGAAAATGAAGGCAATTGAATTTAGTTTATCAAGAACTATCATAAAATTGTATTTTAACCCCTTTAGGACTATGATCTTCACAGCCCACCGTATCTTACGATCTCACTGGCTCTAGAGATCACACCGAAGTGATCTCAATACGTTTTTCTCGTATTACATCTCGTATTAGTACTTATAAGTACTCTTTAGTACAAATAAACTCGAAGTTTGTGTGCCTGAGAAAGCGCTTTTTTCTCCATCTGCAGGTTCTAATGGGGTTGAAGTCAAATAATTTTGGTTTTACACTATATGAGCAATTTATAGTTAGTTCAAGAATGTCACAAAATGTAAGCAAACGGAAACTTATGCATGGAGGAGCTCGATGCAAGAACAGATAGTGTGGTTACAATAAAATTAGCTTTCAGTCAGGTTAACAGCCGTTCAAATGTACATAAGCACTGATAGGGGAGGAAGGAGTTGTGATTTGCTTATTTTTTGCTTATGAGCGGAATGGAGGGACATGAGCAAAGCTTACGTAAAACACTTAAATCTCCCTTCCTCTTTTGAAATGTGAAATAAATAAAATAAAATAAAAAAAATACACCAGAAAGAATTTCAAATTTGGAATAAAACTTGAATTCAAAAAAAGAAAAAGTTGGACAAAAATTATTCGATTTAAAATAGCAACAACAAAAAAATAACGTCACACAATTTATTCAAAAATAAATTTCGTAACGTTTTTTTTTTTTCCTGCAAAGTTGCCTCTTCTGTTTGAATCGAATACAAAAATTCTTAAAATTAGATACAGAAAAAAACCAAAGTTAAAACAAAATACAATGGAGATTTCCGTTAGCTTATTTTTGCGGAAAAGAAGAAAGGGAAGTTTATAAGTGCCATAAATATGCTTACGTAATATTTGAACGGTTCTCTTCTCTCAGCTAAGCCTTGAGCGTGTTTTGTGATACCCCAGCTAGCAAATTCAGATTAGAACTGGTGTCACATTAGTGTCCAGTCGGTTTTTGAACTTACTGTAACTGTACTGACCTCAGCAAAAGAGAAAAAAAAGAAAAGAAAAAAAAACGTTACAAATTAAAATTTTGACATACCCGGTTCTTGCAATAAGCTCCCCAATTTGTAATTGCAATCCAAACTCCGGTTTAAATTTGGCACAACAATGATAACATTCGATGTAACTTAATTTTATACAACTAAGAAGATAAGATGTTAAAAGAAAACAAAAATATTTTTTAAAAAACATTAATACAAATTAAAAACAAAAAATAAGTAATATCAAAAAAATTCTCCGAATACTTATTACAGTATAAAAATAAAGTCTTTCGTAACAGTATTAGATATTTCTAAAAAGGACATGCTTACTTGGGAATAAAATGATAAATTTTCTATGCCTGAATCATCAAATACCTTTTAAAGAAGTTTATACTTAACTTAATGGTATTCTCGTTTTGAAACTTTTTTTTGAAATAAGAAATGACGAAAATAAACTCTTTCAAGGATATCATCTGGTGTACACACAAAAGAAGAAGAAAAAAAGCAGGAATTTCAAAATTGAGTCACGAAAAGTCAGCTTATTGAAAACCCGCCATTGAATAAAAGATGAAAGAAGAAATTCCAGGGAGATTCACTAATCTTGACTACTAAATTTTATATAATACAGCTTATTCATACAATGAAATATCTTGACGACTTCCGGATTTCAGAATTAAAAAATATATATTTTGAATAGATCGATCTTTTTTATTCTGGGGGGGGGGGTGAGTGCTGACATGAAATCAATTCATATTATTACATCCCTACTCAATAAAACTTCCACTCCAACTATAAAAAATATTGGATATCAATCATTAGTTCCAAAGAGTCATTTTAAAATAAACAGTAATTATTTTCTTTTTTTTCTGTCTCAATAAATTACTGTTCACTTACATAAGAAAAATATTAATTTGAATAAAAATATTAATTAGAATATATAAAAATTATACTTCGATCAGATAAAGATAGGACTTAAATGCTATAATGATGTAAGGCGAATTTTGTTGAAATGCTGGAGCTATTGTTGTTTCATAATAACTCGAGGCCATTATAAATATAATATGATTTTTTAACAAAAATAACACTAAATAACATATAAATAAATGCCCTTTTTTTTCTCAGTAGAATAAATTGCTTTTAAAAACATCTATTTTTTGAACATATACGTTTTATTTATTTTATTTTATTTTTGCTGTAAAAATATCACTCACTGTTCAGAAACTAATACTTATAATGGTACTATTAGTATTTATAATTTTTATTGTTTTTTGACCAAGTTAAATTATTTCCAGCGAAATTTTTTAACTCTTTTATGTTACAGATTTTATTTAAAAGTTTTAGTTAAAATTATAACTGAAAAATAATAAGTTCACAAATATAAATGAATAGTGAAGTTTAATTCTTACATAAATTTACCATCAGCTCAATAAGTTTTAAAATTGAAAGTAAAATGTTTGACTCTTTGTAAAGAAGAAGAAAAAAATCGAAAAATTTCATATCTTTAATAACTTTTTTAAATTTGATCAACCCAGAACTAAAGACGAATTGGTTAAAAAAAAAAACTATCTCAGTACAGAAATTTTTTTTATTTCTGTCTTATAAATACATATGTTATTACGAATAATATTGATAACTAATATAATTTAAATTAATTACTTCTAACTATGTTTCATTTTAATGACATTTAATAACAGTTCTATATAGATTCTAGATCTTTTAAAAGTTGACAGTTATGTTAGCTGTTAACGTGGAACCATTGAGATAGTGATAAAAATGCGAGCATTAGATTGAATAATAATAATAATCTGATTTCTTCAACTCATTCTGCATCAGTCTTTCTTACAATATCTATTTCATACTGCAGTATCCACAATATTTATTTCACAATATCTATTACAGATAATCTATTTATTAACTATATCTAATATTGTAAAATAGATATTTTACAATATTCATTTTTCAATATCTATCATCGGTTTATTTATAACATCTATTTTATAATAGCTCACAGCCAATATGAATTGCATTAAAAAGTCCATTAAAAAAACTTACTCAGAATCAATACTAACAGTTCATTTGGTCGTATAGACCAAATCTATTAATTCACATCACAGATTTTTTTCTTAAATAAATAAAATTAAAAAAAAAGGTTCGTTCAATTATTTTAAGCATGTGAAAAAGTTAACTAATGTCTTTTTATATTTCGCAATGAACAAATGGAGCAGATCTATCAAGCTACTCAACAGGTTTTGAAATATAATGAACTAATAGTTAGTTCAGAACCTACATAATATGAAAAATAAGGTTAACTCCAAAAAACTTAAACAACATCTTCACTTCAACAATATTAACTGCCTGATTGATCTTGTATACTCAAAACTCAAATCCATTTATTCACACGACAGTTTTTTCCTTCTTTCTTTTTTTTTTTCTAAAGAAAAATAAAAGAGAAGCAGATTTGCTATGTAACTTCAAGCATGGTAATGAAAACACCAACTAATGTCTTTATAAATCTTTATTTCTTTCTTTAATGATTCAGTTGGAAAAAAAAGGGAGTCGATTTTTAAGGATGGTAAACAGGTTTTAAAATAGCTCAGTTTGAAAGCTTTAGCTTAAAAGTAATTCGAATTATTCGTAGTTTCATGTTACCATATGTCCGTTTTAATAGACATTTCAGTTTTTTTTAAAACTCAGATAATGTTTTTTTTAAATGTCAATATAGATATTTATAATTAAATTTCTTTTTATTAAACAGAACAGGGCTGTCAAGGTTGAATTTTAAATTGACCATGGTTAACCTCTTCAGAAAAAGTAACTTAATCAAAACAGCATCTCCAGTTAGAACAGACTTCATTTTGTAAAAATATTGAAATATGTTTCGTAATTGCAGCATTCGTATTTCTTTTTTAAAATAAATGAGCTGAAATGATAAAATTCTAATGTTTGTTTTTCATGATGTTTTTATTTATTTATTTATTTACTTATTTTTTCACGATTCCCACTGAAACGTTAAATGAAAGGTTTCCAACCATTTTACCTACACAAAACTTCACACCACTTCATAAATTTAAAATTTTAATTATAACTTTTCATAAATTAAATAAATTTAAAGTATTACTTAAAATATTTTTTTTCTCCAATGCCCGCCTGGGGAATGACCTTCCGTCAATACAGGCATCTGAAAGGTAGATTTGATGGCCACTCTCCTTCAGGGACACCATATTAGGTGGGCCAATACTGCTGCCACTGTAAGGACAGATAGTACAGAGAATGAAAGAACATCCATGCCTTGCCCGGGATTCGAACACAGAACCTTTCTTATGCCAGGCCAGTTCCCTGACCCCTACACAGTCCGATCGGCATGTATACTCTCTTTACATCCATAGTATCCCCAAGAGGTTTTGAGCACGCTGATTGGATTTCTCGGCAACGCCTTCTGTGACGTACGGATATTTCATTCTGCCATGTTTGTTTTTCAGCATTGAGCTCAAAATATCTTGGGAATACTGTAGATGTAAAGGAAGTTTACATGTGTCCGGTCGGCTGAAAAAAAAATATTTAAAATATGATATAAAAATTTAGGTAAGATCGTAAATAACGATATCAAATAAAAATATCAATTTCTGCATGATCTTAATATTACTTGTAAAATATTTTATATAAGAACATTTACAATCAACACATTGTCTGTTGACAATTTAAGCTAACGCAAATTTGTCGATATGTAGCTACAACCCCAAACTAACAGTTTTCGTATTGAATACGCATTTTCTAAATACGTATTTTCTGAATACGTGTATTTTGATACATTAAATACGTATCTTCTGATTACCTATACAGGGTTATTCATAATTCCCTTCACCTGTAAACGCCATTTTTCTTTACAACTGGCTTCAGTGGTACATGTTACTGCCATCTACCGGCAACTACTTAAATTAAAACTTGAATACTTTCGGAATAATTTAATATGTTCTTGTTTGCCATATTCGTCGGAGGGAATTAGGAATAACCCTGTATTTGTTGTAATAACAATCGCGTTAGTTTTTCCGAAAACAAACGGAAAATGAAATAGTCCTAATATAACTTTTTAAATTGTTCCATGATCACCCGAAGGTTGGTGTAAATTTTTAATTCACCAAAAAAAACGGGAATTCTCGTTCTATAATCTAGCCCAAATTGAGAAGTGTTTATCACATTATAGAATTATATTAACATTACATATTAACATTATGGAATTATCATTATCGAATCATCATTTTTTTCCACCGTGGAAGAGAAATTAACACTTCTTCCCAAGAGAAACACCCAACTCCTCCTGCTATCAAAACCATGCAAAAAAATTACTCTTGTAAATGTGAAACCTTTCGACTCCTTAATGAAAAATGAGCGGCATTTCTTTGATGTTAATTGACTAAAATCTTTTCTTCTATTTTATTTATCTTTATCATTTACCATTCCCCTCCACTTTTCTATAGAAATACTCTGAACTAGATCCATTTCTCTTCGTTAAGAATGGGCCTGCAACTAGCTTGACGACAAAGCTAACTTTCAGCTCGTTCGTCATATTGTTTTAGTGCCCAGAACTGTTTAAGTAGTCATTAAAACGTAGTTAACTTGTTCTAGCTCCTGATGTAAAAACCCCAGAGGGCGGCAATAGCTATGAGATTATATTTTTCGTTACGAGTTTTTCATTGTTTGCGATTGGTTTTGCTTTTTTTTTTTTTTTTTTTAATCAATTTTTATTCGAAGATATGAGAGAGCCATTAATTAACTTATTTTAAGTTTCAGGAATCGAAAAATTTGGAAATAAAGTTAAGGTTGTTCTTTGAAGACGCCGAAAGGGAGTAAAGCTTAAAGAATAAAATGCTATTTTTCTAAATGCTGTGCGCTTGAGCTCATAATAGTTATTTATGACGGTAAAAGTAATGTTTTATCCATCTTTAATGAAGGTTTTATCCATCTTTAATCTATGCCAATTATAAAAGGGGCACAAACCGTAAATATGAAGGAAAGTCACCGTTTTTAAAATATAAAAAGTGTTTTTGATCGAATTTTTTTAATCTTTTTTAAGTTACATTAACACTTCTTTGTTTGGACAAAATGTGCAAATGTTGAGAATTTTTCATTGGTTTTGATGATTTTGTCTAAGTGAAAAAATCTTACGAAGTAAGCCATTAATTTTTTTTTAATATTTTAACTATTTGTTCGTTTTAAAGTCCAGGAATATTTTCGACATTAATTCCTCATTCTTCCTTTCAAAAAAAAATTATACATAAAACATAAGAAACAATATTTATTTATAATTCGATTAATTACAAAACGTTTTAAATATAAAACCCCAAAATCACAGAAAATTTTACTATACCAATGCAAATGGTTAATAAAATCAAAAGTTTAAATTATTGATTTTGTGAAAGATAAAATATTTTTTAAATTATTGTTGTTTGTAAATAAAAAAAAACAATAAAATTATTAAAAAAACATTTTTAATTGAATAAGAGGTTCAGAAGTTTCAAGCAAAATTTTAATTTAATATAAACATGGTTTTTGACTACATGCAGGTATCGTACATAATAATAGCCAGACTTGGAACATAACGTAATGGTTCATAAAAGCAAAACTTCTATTTAACTTTGTAAATCATAAAAGTACTCCTGCAGAAGAAATATTAATCTCCTAGCTTCTGAGGGAAGGACAGTTGTTCTGCAGTGGATTCCATCTCATGTAGGAATAAATGGTAACGAATGGGCTGATACATTAGCAAAGAAGGGAACAGAGATTTTGCAGGCAGGTAATGCCAAAGTACCATTTTCATCAATTAAAAGAATTATAAAAAATATTGAGAAGAAAAGCTATGATGCTAATTTAGTAGAAGAAATCAAGAATAAGAAATGGAGGTATTCAATTAATAAAATTCCAAACTCCCCTAGATCCACTGCAGCGGCGGCGTTCCGTCTGGAGACTGGACATGACTGCCTTGCTAAACATCTATACAGAATTGGTATATTTGGCAGTCCTATGTGCACTTTGTGCAACCAGAACTTTGAGATGGACAAAGATCATTTGCTCAGTAGTTCTTCATTAAATGAAGAAGATTTATTCAATCGATATTGGCGAGCTAGGGAGTTGATGCAATTGGTATCCAGCGACTGATTCTCGTTCATGTTTAAGTGATTCACGTTTTGCAAGTATTTATTGTTCTTGTTATTACATTGTTCTTGTATTGTTCAATGGTTCAGTTTTTGTTTTATATGCTCCAATCTCATGCATCTTCGATGCATGGGGGCCAATGATGTAAAGTCAAGTGCTTTTGCAATAAAATTTTAAAAAAAATCATAAAAGTAAAAATTTAAACTAATGCTTGCAGCAAATATATACATAAAATGAAAAAAAAAAACATTCTCAATTGAATAAGAAGTTAAGAGGTTTCTAGCCAAACTTAAATTAAATTTAAATATGATCTTTACCGTCAACACGTGCAGCTATTACACATAATATAATTCATATTAATGCTGAACAATTGAAACATGCAAGATGGCTTCAGATGTCTATCAGCGGTCAAGGTGAGTCATTATTATAAATAATGAAGAATTCATTATTCATACATCACTCAAACGTGAAAGGTCAACGTGTAGAAAGAATGTTGCAAAATTATGTTGTTTTTTTTTAAAGTTTTGTTTTTACTCAAAGATGCAAAACAGGATAAGGAATTTGCTTAAGAATTAGAAAAAAATTATGCAGGGGAGAGTTTTTCATGCTTGCCAAGATCACGCACCCTTGTTAGATTGGCCTGCTTTGGTTAAAGCAGAATTGATAAATGTCTTTGTTAGGCGAATTCATAAATATCTCTTTAAGATATGGACTAAAGTTGATCTATTTTTAAAAAAAATTTTTGCATACATAGTGCAAATTAAATTCAAGCTTCTAATGGTTAAATTGAAATACATATGAAGGCATTTAGGTAAAAATTTACAATTGGGTGCCCCTTTTAATTTTGATAACTTTGAAGCCAAGATCAGCGCCAAAGTGTATTTAGATTCTTGCTACATTTTTATACAAATCTTTCAACAATTCGTTAAAATATTTAATAATGATGTCAACTTTCTAATAAATTTTTTTTTCACATTTTATTTTCAAATATATAAATCTTTATTTTATTTTATAAGAGCCGGCCGATCTAGTTCTAAGTCTACGACTTTAAATATTCACCTCCGTGGCCTTATAATTTTGAACCCAGACCGGAAGACAAGGGAACTCGTAGATCAAGCATTGGGACAACCTAGCTTTTGTGGAGAACTTTTTGATGGAACCAACCCGCATTTGCGCTACATGGAGAGGAAAAACCATGATAATATTCCACAGCTTAGCCTGATGACAAAAGGCTTCTAGCCTATGATCCGTCTACCACTGAGGTTATTTTATGTCGGCACTGCGGACTGCGCAAGCCAGGATCTGAATAGTATGTATCAACCAGCCATCGCTGTGAGCCACAGCGGCTCAAATATACAAATCTTGTGGTAACCTTATTCAAAGGTAGCAAATAAAATTGTAACCAAAAACAGATTTGCGTGACCGTAGTGACTCAGGGGATATAAAGTGCTTACTTTCCAATGAGGTGAACCAGGTTCGAATTCCAGCGATGGCAGGTTGATACCCAGCTCGCACCAACCACAGTGCTGACGTAAAATACCCTCAGTAGTAGATGGATCAAGGGTTGGAGTCTCTCTGACGTCAGGCTAACCGTGGGAGGTTTTCGTGGTTTCTCGCTCCATGCAACGCAAATGCGGGTTAATTCCATTCCTACACGAAAACAAATTTCTCCCAATTCTTGATCCAGGAGTTCCTTTGTTTTCTGGATTGGTTTCAAAATTTCGTTGTTGAACATTAGTAGTCGTAAACCCAAGAAATTGAATCGGCTGTTTAACAACGGTTAAAAAGTGTAATAAAATTTAGCATAATTTGTCGCCAATCCAAATTGCACCCGATTCTACACTCTAACATGCATTTTTATATTTATAAGAATAATTTACATTTTTATTTACATAATTGTATGTGCTAATTCGTATGTAAATAAAAATCAGCATTAATGGTGTCGGAATAATTTTCATGCAAAGAAGTGTTTTTTTTTTTTTCTTTTTTTTTTTTTTAAATTTATTACTAGAACAGCTTAGGAAAACTTAAAGAAAAAACATAAGTGTTATTTTAGTGGCTCCGCTGAAATCGGATTTAGTTTGTCTAAGAATAGCAGAAAGCAATTTACAAAACAACAATCTATTTCCTGAAAAACCAGAAATAAAATCTTTTAAAAAATAGAAAATTTAGTGTTTTGAAACTGTAACTTCATATGTTCAAAAAAACTTAAATTTCTGGAGGCTATGATTGACTAGCTTCTCTCAGTTTTCTTTTCTCATTTTTAAAAATATGGCGTTTGTTTATTCATTATATTTTTTATTAAAGTAGTTTGAACGAGAAATAAAAACAATTCATACGAATCAATCAAATTTATCTTTTTTTGTGCCCACATTCCACAACAGTAACTAATAATTTAAAAACAGTATTATACTCATTAAAAAAGAGGCATGCCGAAAACAGGTTTTTTAAATGTGTAATAAAAAGACTAGAAATTTTTGCCTTACTATAAGACAGGGTAATTTTAAAACGTTATAACAAAACAACTCATAAACGTTAATGATTTTAATTAATGGGCCATAAATTTTAATTACTCATTGAAAAGAAATAATGACCTCGAATCAAACAATCGTTATCACGCTATCCAGTGAGTGAATGACATTAATGGGGATTTTTTGTAATCTTTTAAATAAAAATAATTGAAACAAAAGTTGCCTGGAAGTTAACTTATTCCTAAAAAGAAACTATTTCCCTAGCTTTTATATTTCAGTCCTTTTTATTCAATATATTTCGTTTATCTGAATATATTACAACCTTATCAACTTCTTCGGATTTTGGTTATTTTGACGGTCACGACATATAAATAAAACAAACATAGACAAACCATCAAATCTGGTTTTTAACTCAGCCTGATCAACATCACCAAGATCTTTTTTTAAAAAAACATGAAGAATGGTAAATCGTTTATTTTATTTTTCACTAAAATAAAGTTAAAGTTTACATTTTGATTAAATATTTTCTTTTTCCCCCCGGTTTTTTTCAAATAAAAAGAAGATTGAATTTCAAATTTAATTAAATTTAAATTTAAATTTTATTAAATTAAATTTCAAATTTTATTAAATTAATTTTTATTATAATAACTAAAAGGAAAAATAAATACTTTTCTTATAGAAGCTAAATGTTAATAATTAGAGCCCGGATTTTGATGACCTAAAAAATCTCAATTAATGCCCTTAAAAAGTGCAAAAAATGCCCTTATGAACTGCAAAAAATGCCCTTAAAATGCGAAAATTGCGCTAAAAATGCCTTATGACATGACTTAAATAGAAGTAAAAATATTGAACTAAAACAATGTTTTACTCTTCAAAATTATTATGAGTCATTTCAAAAAATATAAAGCAATGCAATACTTGCTCTACGTTCATTAAAGTTCGACAAATATGTTTTATATCCAAAAATAACAAAAAAAGGAAAATACATTGACTCCAAAACATTTTCATTTTGTATAGAAACTTAAATGAATATAACAACTTCCATCTCATAATATTACTAAATATCAGAATTACAGTGGATTATTAATTTTTTTTTTTAATATTTTGAAATGTAAACGAGCGTCTCTTGTCTGAAAGCAAATTTTTATACCAGGAGAAGCTTCTTTCAACGTCTACTGATGTTATTGGTGCGTACTTGAAAAGGACGGTCACACTTACTGACAATTCTTCTTTAATTTGAAAAGATGTTGCTTCACCTGTTAATATCCTAGAAATTTTTTTCATTGTTTGGAAGCCAGTGTAATAATAAAAAATTATAAAAAATAATGAAAATTAGAAAAATGTAACAAAAAATTTAAAAAATGCTTTAAAATGCAAAATACGCCCCAAAATTTTAAAGAAAATGCCCTATAAATCTCAAAAAATGCTCAAAAAGACAAAGAATGTCCAAAAATGCAAAACATTCAAAAAAAATTCAAATGTCATCAAAATCCGGACCTTATTAATAATGAACTGTTACAACTACTGTTTCGAGATTATTAGTTATTACCAAATAATGACGCTGGGTGAAAATAAAACCTTTTTTTAAAAAAGTTGTAATTTCTAAATAGAAACTTGATAATTTCTAAATTGACCACTTTAGTTTTAAGTTTAACTTTTAAAAAAATAGTGCAAATGCATGGTTTCAGATCAAAATATAACAGCTTTCTTATGAATATATTTTAATGAACACGAAGAT
The DNA here is from genome assembly GCF_043381705.1 of Parasteatoda tepidariorum. Lineage (NCBI taxonomy): Eukaryota > Metazoa > Arthropoda > Arachnida > Araneae > Theridiidae > Parasteatoda > Parasteatoda tepidariorum. Next base: position 50,867,848 of record NC_092213.1, on the reverse strand, counting down.
CTTGATTTCATTGAAATAAATTTTAAATAATTGAGTTACTAGTTTTAATCTTTTTGGACAAGTGCACGAACGAGTACTTAAGTTTTAACAGTTAATGGAACTATCAAACTTCAGCTTGCTATAATAATAATTATTACTTTACTACCACTTTAAACATAGATAACGTACAATGAACATCAGACTTCGTAATTATAACGTTGCCCAGTTATCAATAGAATTAACTTTTATCAAGCTATAACTATTAGACTATTTAACAGGAAAAAACTAAAAAAAAAAAATTTTTTTAAAAATAACAGTAACTCAATTCCAGTACTTTTATCATGACTCATTTCAAAGAACTAATTGTGGTGTCTGATTAAGAAAATATTTTTTAAATAATTTTACTGTACTATTTTCCGTTGAACAGCCGATCCAATTTTGACTTGACGAATACCAATATTCAACTACGTACCCATGTAATTTCAAACCCAATCCAGAAGATAAGGGAACTCTTGTAAAAAGTAATGGGAAAAATTTTTGATTTCGTGGAAGACTTTTTTTGGCAGAAATAACCAACATTTGCGTTACATGGAGAGAAAAACCACGAAAACCTCCCACGATTCGCCTGACGGCCAGGGGACTTTAACCTCAAGGAGGTTTTTACCCATGATCTGCCTGTCACTGAATATATTTTGCGTCAGCACTGTGGTCGGCGTGTGACTGGTGCAGAATTCGTATCTGATCTGTGGGATTCGAGCCTGGGTCACCTCATTGGAAGAAGACACGACCTCAAGGCCACCACGAAACCATTTTTTAAATATTAAAATTAATGTGTATCAGAAATTTTTTTACAAGTATTTCAGTGATAATTAGCCAGAAGCCGTGGTGGCTCAGGGGATAGAGCGTTTACCATCCAATGAACTGACCCGAGTTCGAATCCCAACAATGTCTGATCTATACGAATTCTGTACTCGGCTCGCAGCAACCATAGAGCTGACGTGAAATATCCTCAGTGTTAGACGGATCATAGGTTAGTCATAGGTAGAGTCCCCTTGCCGTTAGGCTAATTGTGAGAGGTTTTCCATGTTTTCCTCTCAATGTAAAGCAATTGCGGGTTAGTTCCATCAAAAAGTTCCCCATATTGGCAAAAGTCTCTCAATACTTTATCCAGGAGTTCCCTCGCCTTTTGGATTGGGTTCAAAATGAAGAGACAACGGAGTTGAAAATTGGTAAGAATTAAACCCAAAATTGGGTCGGCTGTACAACGACGGTTATAAAATAATTAGCTAAAAAAAAGTGTCATACTTATGGTCAATTCCTGCCTTTGTTTATACGCTATTTTTGTTATTTATTTTTGGTAAGTATTTTTTTAAGAGAACTTAACGCACGCGTAATCAGAGAAGTAGCTATAATTTCTCCACACCCTCAAGACATGGAAGTTCTTCCCAAAAATAAAAAAAGAGAGAGACGAAGAGCGGGAAATGTTTTGATAAGTGTTTCAGGTTCGAAGCGATGCGCATCCGAACAACATCTTTAATGAGACGTTTCAAGAAAACTTTCTCTTTTCATCCTCCATCATTTTTTCTCTCTCAGGAGTCTGATTTTCGGAAAAACAAAAAGAAAATCGAGTGAGAAAATAGGCAATATCTTTTTCTTTCTTTAAAAAAAAAAAAAAAAAAAAAAAAAAAAAAAAAAAAAAAAAAAAAGCGAAAACTAACTACGATTTGAAATTTCTCGAAAGGATTTAAAGTTAGAAACCATTGTATGGAGAAGATCTAAAATTTGAAAATCAAAAGCAATGGAGCAAGAACAATGTGAATACGCGTCTCATTTCGATACATCTTATTCAATTAAAGATTTCGAAAATTTTTATTAATGCTTTATAAGAGCTTGGGAAGTATACTTTCCACCAAATCCTTTAATTTTAAATGCTGATGAGGAGCTATTTTCTAACCCAGAGGTCGCCAAAGTGGTCTATATAGACCCCCAGGGGTCTATTTAACATAAGCGGGGGTCGATCTGAGCCAGGGGGTCGAATGGGGGTCGATCCGAACCGGAAGGGTCGATTGGTCGAAGGATTATCAGTATTTTTCAGATATGTGACAATTAGAAATAAAAGAAGAAGACTTGGAAATATATACAGGTAATCTTCAAAAATTGAGCGACGATTTTAAACTGCGTTTTGTTGATTTGGAAAACATTGACATCCCTGATTGGATTATTGTGCCATTTTCTGCTCAAATTGAAAACGTGGACATCAACCTGCAAGATGAGCTTGCTGAATTATTATGGGGATTTGAAGCAAAGACGCTTTTTAAAAATTTAACAATAAGCAAATTTTGGACAAATATAAATATAATGCAAAAATATGTAAGACTTTACGAAATAGCTCAGCCATTTATGATAGCATTTCCAAGTTCCTATATGGTTGAAGCCGGTTTCAGTCACGTAAATTCAATCTTAACTAAGAACAGAAATAAATTAAATGTGGAGTTTCGAGGGGATTTAAGATTAAAATTGACCAATTTTGAACCCAATATAACGAACCTTGCAAAAAAAAAAAAAAAAAAAAAAAAAAAAAAAAAAAAAAACACCAGGCACACCCATGTCATTGATTAAGAAGCAATAAATCCGTAGTTACTTTACTTATTATTTCTACTTACTTATAATTACTTATTATTTCATAAATATTAAGGTATTTATATTTCAACATTAATATATTTTTCATAAAACTATTGTTACACTATGTACTATTACTTTAATAAATGTTCAAAATCATAAAATAAATGTGCAAACACAGTATCTAATAGAGTTTTATTTTAATTAACAGAAAATTACTTTTATGGGGGTCGATGGAGATTTCGAAAAATTATGTAGGGGTCGATGATCAAAAATGTTTGACAACCCCTGTTCTAACCTATGTTTTGTGCGGCTATCTGCTGACAACGTCTGGAAAAAAACGAAGAGCTTTTTTGTTTACATCAAATGTGGGTAACAGTAAAGGTTTGCATTGGGTCAAAAAGAAAGGCTATCATTAGGGGGCTCTTGTGTGTAATACGCTTATTTATTTAAACAATACCATTGATCTTACTTGTATAAGCACAGAATTTATAAACTCGATTATTTATAAGAGCAGAAGTTCATGTTTATGAGCAATACTTAACAGTAGATAAAATTATGAAAATCCCACAAACTTTACCTAAAAAAAAAATGCTCTTAAAACTCAAATCAGTTTTAGGTAATAAGCTAAATTATTTTTTTCTGACAAATTAATCTTAATCCTAAAAGTATTTTAATATGATATTGTTCGATACCATATGAAGATTTAACACAATCAACAGCATGATGGTTGCATTATGACATTGCGCAGAGATCTCCTTTAATTCCGAGACAAGCTAATACCGATTGATCTGAAGCTAGGTAGGCTTAAAGCCGACACCGGTGATACAATCCCAGTACTTCCCAATAATAGCTTAGTGTTTTAACTACTGCATAACTACCAACTCTTCCGCATATTGCGGAAGATTTAATTTTTACATTTAATATGTAAATAAAATGTCTATATTCATACTTGACTCAAGTTTAATTTAATATTTTTGGAAATGTCTTAGACATCATCCCACTTACTTGTACACTGGAAATCTTAATAGAATGATTATGTTAAATGTTTGGCATGGGAAAGGGAGAGGTTGCACGAGCGTAAGCTAACAGAGTTGGCTTTAGTAGATATGATTTAATAAGTGAATTTGAATATTTCGTAGAAAAAAAACTGTTTTATGCAAAGAAACAATAATTATTGCGAAGTAATCATCGGGATTGGTGAGCGACAGCGAACCGGAGGCTTTGCCCCCAATTATTTAAATCCTATTTGCATATATGAAACAAGTGCGTGGATTTTTCAGTGTCCCGATTTGTAACGCCAACTACAACCACAAAGGCGCCAAATTAATTTTAAACTTGCAAATTAAAAAAAAAAAAAGAAAAAAACATGTAGAGGTTTGCTAAGGGGTGTCTATGAGTTATACCCTTTTTTTCGGTCTTCTTTTGTAATGTATATATTTGAAGTTTTGTGTGAGTCGCTGAGCAGAAACTGCCAAGACTTGGCGATTATTCAGCTGCAGATCATGATCCAGAAATCTTCTCAAGTAATTTAATAAAAATAATTTCCAAATGAACAGTTCAAACTTTTGTTGCTGTTGTTTTAAACAAAGAAATTGCATCTCAAAGTGAAAAAGAGAAATATTCCACACAGATGAAAAATTTTCGAACAGAGAAAAAAAATTGAAGGAAAAAAAAAAGAGAAAACAGTAATTGGTGAACCACATATGTCACATTCCATCATTGTAGTAGAATAATTTATTCAAGCATAAGGCTGTATTTTTTTCAATAAAAGCAGCTTATATGAAATCGTCAATATATCCATCCTAGCGTGGTAAATGACACCATAACATCAAGAATATTCAAAAAACCAAAGATATCATAATTACAACATGCTCGAAGGAGAGATGAAAAGCAAAAGCGGTGATACGGTCCCTTGGAAGCCGCCAGCGATTATATCTTACCATTTCCAATTATCATTTGTCATACACACCTCTAAGATAAAATGGAAATGACGGTGTCGCTTAGATGACTGACCCCTGACCATCATGATTTGCTAATGACTTCATTCCATCAATCCATGATTTGTTCCATTTTTTTATTTTTTTTTTATCTTTGGATGCGTGGTAAAATCGCTCACTATGATTAATGATGTTTGATTCTTTGTTGCCAAACTCATATGAGAAGAAAAAGTAATATTGTACAGTGGGATCTGCTTAAATTGGCGTTTCTATAGAAGTTAATTTAGAAAGGTGATCAAGTTATTATGGGGGACGGATGAACGAGTCTCACCGTCCAATGTATTTAACTGATCATATGAGTATAACAGCAAAGAATCAAACATTATTATTCATATTCATCCACCCACCTCTATAAATTGACTAACTTCATACGATAACCGCACCACTAGAAGCAATGATGTCAACTTAAACAGGTTCAACCATACAATGTACTTAACTGCTCATATGAGTTTAACAGCAAAGAATCATCAAGCATCATTATTCATATTCAAGTTGACCTCATTGCATCTGGTGGTTAACTTATAAAGTTAGTCAATTTATAGAGGTGGATGGATGAATATGAATATTGACTAACTTTATAAGTTAACCACCAGATGCAATGAGGTCAACTTGGATATGAATAATAATCATTATTCATATTCAAGTTTCATCATCTGGTGGTTAACTTATAAAGTTAGTCAATTTATAGAGGTGGATGGATGAATACGAATAATGATGCTTGATCCCTTGTTATTAAACTCATATGAGCAGTAAAGTACATTGTACAGTGATACCTGTTAAACTGACCACATATGGTGCATTCTTTTAGAGGTTTACTTAGAAGGGTGGTCAACTTAAAGAGGAGGATGAGGGTCTTTTTATTATCATTTCTTATGCTATTTTTAGATATAATAAGATTCATATATTTCTTACATACACTATCTTGTCAAAAGTATCAGTCAAAGCTGTTATGTTGGTAGAAGCATAAAGAAGTGTGGTAGAACGTGGTAAAAGTGTGGGGGCGTTTCTAGTGGTTTGGCCTGGGTCTGTTAGTTCCTGTGGTTGGAAACATGATCTCTGAGAAGTATGTGGACATTCTGGACAATGCTCTCACTCCCAACTCTATGGCAATATTTCGGGGAAGGTCCATTTCTCTTCCAGCAGAATAACTGCTCCATTCACACACCGAGACTTGAACAGACTTGGTTTGGCGAAATGGGTGTTCAAAAACTGGAGTGGCCTTCTCAGAGAGTCCAGATATAAATACCATAGAACACCGGACGTATTAGAACCTAGATTACGTAGCCAGCTAAATTGACCACAGTCACTGCAAGCACTGACTTCAGCTGTGATGAATTCCTGGAAGTAAATTCCTGTGGCCACCTATCTAAAACTGCGGAAAGTATTCACAGACGTGTGCAGGCTGTCATCGATATAAAAGGGGGACGATCGATTCAAAAAGGAGAACTTGCATTGGAAGCACGTGTGCAATAAGCCAAGAAGCAGACAAAAGAAAAGAAGGATGCTTGAATGATTTAAAAACTTTACGGATCTACATCAAGGTCAGGGACAGAGCTGTCTGGAGAAATATTGTGAGGCAGGATACGGTTTACTCTGGGCTGTATTGCCAATAAAGAGAAAGGGTTTAAATTTTTATTTTAACGGGCAACATTGAAACGTGGTGGCTGAGGAGATAGAGCTTCGCCTTCCGGGGTAAGAGTCCCAGCATTGGCTGGTCGATACGAATTTCGTACCCAGAATGCACCGAATACAGTGCAGACGTAAAATTTTCTAAGTGGTTAACGGATCATGGATTAGAGTCCCTTTGCCGTTAGGTGAACCGTAGGAGGTTTTCGTAGTTTTCCTGTCCACGTAACGCAAATGCGGGTTAGTTGCTCCATGAAGGCAAATTTCTCCCAATACTCTTGATCCAGAAGTTCCCTAGTCATCTAAATTGGGTTCCAAATTACAAGGCTACGGAGTTGAGCATCAGTAATCGTAAACTCAACAAATGGGGTCGGCTGTTTAACGACGATTATAAATAAATAACTCAATGAACAAATAAATTGGACTAATATATATGTATATATAAAAGAAAACGGTCAACATACACAACAGGTTGCAAAGCTGAACTGAAATTTTTGAGCTCATACGAAAATAAATTTAGAAAAATTGGAATTCTACTCTTTTGTATGTATTGCGTGTGTGTTTTTTGAGGGAGAAGGTAACTTATGAGATCATTAGTTAATTCGTACTAAAAAATAAAACACGGAGTGTGAAAAACTATTTTGACCATTCTTCAGTTTCAAAAAAAAAGAGGAAAAAAAGAGCTAATTCAAAAAAAAAAAAAGAAAAAAAGATTATGAACTCAATGAACCAAGCGAAATACGAAAGTGTTGTGTATATTAAGACCTGTGTATCTAAATAATTCAGAGATAGATTTGTTTCAAATCTAATAAAGAGAAGAAAAAAAAAACTTCATTCCTCTTCTTTTCTTTCTATGCAGCTCTCTACAAAGAAAATTCAGCAATCTTAAAAATCTGTGTCTTCATTAAAAAAATTAAAGTCGGTGACTTTGACTACCCCTGTCAGATTTCATTATTAAAAATATAAAAGTCTTCGTACGGAAAAAAAAACTTACAAAAAATGATAGAAACAAAAATAAAATAAAAGTTAAAGCGCGTGCCTTTCAATTACTTTCTTAGCACAGAAAGAGGTCACAGAAACATTTCACTCTGATGTATGACCTGGGGTGGAAGAGGTCATAGTTGAAGCGAAAAAAATTATTTTTTCAACGCGACGCAAAAGATACTGTTATGGGCCTGACAGACGCGAGAATTTTACGGCGCCTAAATGATATAAAATGGAGCTTTTTATTTATTTATTTTTTTTCCAAACCAGAGCAAAAGAACACTTTGTAAAAATGGAGGATTATCTTGAGATTTTTTTTGATTGTGACGAACTTTAACCTTGCAACGCGCCGAAAAGGGGATGTTCGACAGGGCTCGCTGAAAATATAACGGAAGATGAAAGACATTTTATATAAATTTTAGACGCCTTTGCGTGGTAAAAGCTGTCATGGTTATATCCGAAGAAAAAATAGAATTGTTCAGATGTAAATTATTTAGAAGTTTTTACATCGAAAAATTCTTTGAGGCCGAAGCGTTGCACAACAAATTTCTATTCATTAAGGGAAAAAAAAATTTAATTTTTCAGCTAAAATTGAAATAAAATGAACTAAAACTTAAACTTATCCTAAAAATTAAAAAAATAAAATAAAATAGAAATCTAATAAAATATAGGAGTGATGTACACAAATTTTATTTTATTTTATAAGCGTCGGTGAACAGCCGATCCAATTTTATGGGCTTACGACTACTAATATTCAACTCCGTAGCCTTGTAATCTTGAACCCAATCCAGAAAACAAGAGAACTCCTGGATCGAGTATTGGGAGAAATTTTGCCTTCGTGGAGGACTTTTTTGATGGAACTAACCCGCATTTGCGTTACATGAAGAGGAAGACCACGAGAACCTCAACCGGTCAGCCTGACGGCAAGGGGCCTCTGATCCATGATCCGTCTACCACTGAGGATATTTCACGTCAGCACTGTGGTCGGTGCAAGCCGGAAGCGGAATTCGTATCGACTGGGATTCGTACCCGGTTCGCCTTATTGGAAGGCGAACGCTCTATCCCCTGAACCATCGCGGCTCTATGTACACAAATTGTGAAGAATAAATAAATAAATTATTGTAAAAAAAAATTACATTCAGATCACATAGAAAAATTACGTAACTCATTTGTCTATAGCGTTTTTTTTTTTTTTCAAGTAAAAAGTGGCAACACGGGTGATTTTCATTAGATATTTATTTTTCAGATAAACGATAGCTCTGCTAACTATAATTATTAATAATAAAGTTTTTGACATTTGAGCCTGAAGTGATAGCACGGCACGCTATTGTCTTTTCAAAGCTGAAGTAGTAGATAAGAAAAAATATCTACTTGGCTTAAACATACATGCACCATTTACGTCAAAGGCACTTTTAATGGGTTTTTTCCCCTACAAACATGTAAGAGCATTTTTTACAGCATAATATTTGTGTTTAGGCATTAACTCAATCCCTTCCTACAACGATTGACACTTGTCATGCCGTCATATCGAGAGAGAAAAGTGGTGGATTTTTTTTTTTTTTTTTTTGCTATTTGTTAATTTTAGAAAAAAATAATACTTTTAAAAGAGCCGTGGTGGTTTAAGTGATAGAGCGTTCGCCTCTCAATGATGTGACCCAAGTTCGAATCCCAGCGGCAGCTGGTTGATACGAATTTTGCTCCCGTCTCGCACCGACCACAATACGATCATTAAATACCCACTATGGTAGGCTGATTATGGGTTAGAATCCCCCTTGCAGCCGGGCTGACCATGAGAGGTTTTCGTGGTTTTACTCTCCATATAACGCAAATACGGCTTTGTTCCATACGAAAAATCCTCCACGAAGACTAGTTTGTCCCAATGCTTGTTTCAGGAGTTTCTTTGCCTTCTGGGTTGGGTTTAAAATTACAAAGCTACGAAGTTGAACATTGATAGTCGTAAACTCAGGATCGACTCTTCAACGCCGGCTATAAAATAAATTACTTTCATAGCTATTACATAACATAATCGACATTGTATTTAGTGTAGATATCAGATTAGATTTGGTAACTAACCCTTTTAATAAAAATTTATATCGTCCTCAATTAAATTAAAACCTTACCTTACTAGTCGCAGCAAATTTGTAATGAATAGTTGCTCTATTTGACACTTTAATAATCCTTACATTTTGATTTTATCATATATTAATTAAGAAAAAAGGAAAGAAGACATGAATTAAAGTGAAGTTTTTAAATTTATATCTTAAAGGGGGGGGGGCGAGGGATAAATTTTATGATTTATAGGGTTAATTAATCTACTTATAGATTTCTGGCTAAAGTGTAGAATTAAGTACCCCTAAATAGTTCTGTAACTTAGAGCTTTTACTGTATATTAAATCTCCCATTTTCCTAATATTTTTATCACGCTTGCTTATTAATTAGAATATCTCATTACTCTTGTATTCTAATAGAACATAAAAATTACTAAAATAAAACAAACTTTTACCAAATGTTTACTTTAGATATTAATAAACACAGAATAAAATACAGTTTCTAATTTCTACCTTTATACACGAGATACGTAATTAAATGAAGTAATTACTCACCACTAGCCATTAAAACATCGTAGTATTTCCAAATATCAATCAATCTATTACTCTTTTAAACAGAACGATAAACACTTCTCTTTCGCCAATTACCAAAACAATATTCGTACTTGCGTTAAAAGAACGACAGAAAAAAAAACCCACGTGTTTGTCAACGGCTGATAATTAAGAACTAAACAGAGAAAAGTTTGAGGAAGCGCTTTGAGTTTCGTTTTTGTCGTCGTCGGGAGTTAGGACAGAGATTTGGGGACATCCACCTTTTGAGTCAAGCGTATCATGCGAAAACGGCGAAGTTGAATTATAAAAATTACGCACGTAAGACGCACGTGAACGCGCTTCAAGAATAACCATGTGCTTATGCCGAATGAAAAGCTTAAATATTCATGGCACGGCAGACATCTGGCAATGTTTTTTTCAAGTTAATGCAATAATGTGTGCATATTTGAAATTTTATGACTACTATTTGGAATTATTATTGTAACTGTATGACTAGAACAATAATGGAGTTAGCTTCGAAGATAAAGACTACGAAGAGGAAGTGTTTTGGAATTTAAAAGTTCAAGGGTAAAACGATATCTTCCAAACCTTAGAAAATGGCCATTTTATGCTAAAATTGTTTTGTTCAATTTTTAAACACATTCAACTATTGTGACTCATTGTTTATATCTGATTGTTTAAATTTCAATTTTGGAACAAAGCGAATGAGCAACGATATGATAACGTTTTTTTAACCTTTATTGAATAATGATGATAAAAACAAATGCCGTGGTAATTATAGAATTCAATGACCGCATATTATTCTTATAATCATAAATGCCACTGTGTTAAATCTAACTGCGTCTCTGTTATAATTCTTGAAGTATGAAAGTTTCGAATTTATATTTATACAATTGAAAAATCTGTTTTCGTCCGTTTGTTACTACTTGTATATGCTAAATATCCAATAGGATAAAGCTTTTTTCTGATAAAAGTTTTATGTAAACTGTCTAAAATGTTATTTTTAAAAAAAATCAAGAAACGGTATCCTGATTACCCTGAAATTAAGGAAGGGGCTATAAATAATGTACTATCGTGGGAATGGCTGAGCCAAGATCTGTTCTGAACTAAGCAAGGATTAATTGTTACTAGGTCTGTATAATTTTGATCCTGCCAGCTATAAATCTTTTCCAGGATGATTTTCCCAAGAGGGAAGGACAACTGAAATTGGATATTTTAGGAAGAAATATATCTTTATTCTGCTGGGGTTTAAACACACCAACATGCATTTATATGTTTAATTTACTTATGTGTTATGGTATTAAAATAATTCTAAATTAAACTTAGGAATCAAATAATAAAAAATATGTATCCAAAAAGAAAAGCATAACTTTTCCTACCTCTTTAAATGCAAATATAAAATATTATAGAAAAACCATAAAGTTGTTGCTGGAGCAAGAACTCGGGAGGGGGGAGGGGGTTCAGAGAGGGCTTTAGCCCCTCACTTTTTATAAATGAAAGCGTCACAGCTCCTTCTAAAATTACAATGTTTCACTCACTATTCGTTCAATTTGATTTACATTAAAAAAAAATAATAATTTGGGTGTAATTTTTTTTTTAAAGTGTCTCAAACTCAAGCGAGCTTTAACATTTCCTCGGGGAAAATTGATACCAAATAATCCTTTACTCATCCACCCGCAAAGGAAATATACGTCCCGATTGCTGCCCGATCTTAAAATTATTCGTTTCATATGTACAGCAAACAGAATAATAATAATAAAAACAGTGAGGCAAAAGAAAAAAAAAAAATAGTATATTTATATCGTTAAATGAAAGATAAGCAATTTGCACTTGAACAATTTCTTTTATTAATTTTATTTTAAAACATTGCGAATTATGAAGTTAAAATTGCAAGTTTGAATTCTTGATTGCCATTTTACAAGGTTCAGATAATTCGGACCCAGTTGATATACATATACAGGGGGGAGAGAAAGCCCCCCCTAATTATTGAGATACTTTCGCGGACACTGTGCTGTAGTAAATTTGAACTTCAATCTATTTGCCACAACAACATTGAAATGATTCACGAGTTTATATAAAATTACACTTTGTTCCAGCACTGTCGTGGTAAGGCTTTTAAAGTGCTGACAAAATTACCAAAAATTCTAAAAACCTTTAATTTTTTTTATTGTCTACCACTCAATAAAATATTTTGCAAACTGCGCAGCGGCTGGTAGCTCTGCTTTTTTATATAGCAATACTTTGTTAATTTTGGAAACTAAATTACAAGTTGGAATCGAAGCAACAAGTTGGAAACTAAGTAACAAGTAAATTTTGGAGCAATAATAAGTTTCCAACAAGTTCTGAAACTAAATTTAAAAAAAACTTACTTAACCTTAAAACTAGTTAACAAGTTAATTTTGGAACAAAATAAGTTTCCGAAGATGGAATTATAAAAACTAGAAGTGCTGGAAAGAAGGTTATTCCAAACTGCCACGCAAAAAATTTCCAAATTAGAAACCACAACGCCTCGAAAATAGAATCTAAAATTTTTTCCAAAATATTCCCAAGATCACTTTCGTTCAGTCTAATTGCTTGAAAAAACGAACAAGATCAACACAGAAATTTGTGGTTCTACTTGGAAGACTTTTATTTCCCGCCAAATTGACTGAAGGAAGGTAATACAGAAAAAAAGGAAATGATTCTTGTAAAGGGGAGTGTATTACTCGATGTGCTTGCTCTTCAGTCCGATCTCTTTCTAATTGATTTCTACGCAACATCTCTTTTACCCATGTCTGCCATGATTTCCTTCAGCGACCATCGGGAACAAATGGAGGATACGAAGCACCACATGTAAAAAAAAATTACCTTTCTTCACCCTCAAGATCCGGGAAGGTTAATAGGAGTGATGATGTTAATTGAAAATACGTGAATAAGTGTGATGCTTATCTTTCCCCCTTATCATAAGCATATATTTTAAATTAATATTAATACGATACTTGTATGATAGGTTTACAGTTTTATTATTTAAATGAGCAATTGCATAACGCTTGCTCGGCACATTGTTTTAGAGAGATAAGGCTAAAGAACGTTTTAAGAAGCAAAATTCAATGATAGTTTAATAAGGCTTTAATAATATTAAAAAATTTATACTGATCATATGAATGATAAGGTAGAGGTGTACGTAGTTTATATATTAAAGAAGATTGCATAAAATAATACAGCTAACTAATTTAGTATAATTATGCTTTTCTCTGCAGTTTTTTTTCTTCTTAGCATTATACCGCAATTAAGTAATATAATGAAGTGTTTAATTTTTAATGAAGGGAAAAAACTTACGAATGCAAATTGAGACCTATTAAATTTCTCAGCAAAGGCTTGAACATAATTGAACCGAAAAGGCCTTTCGCCGTAATAAATATAAACATGGGAGCCCATAGGGGAGGGCGAAGGGGCCCGGGCCCCCTCTAGAAAATATATGCGTAATGAAGCATATGCGTATTTGATTAATCATGCATAATTAAAAGTGAAATTAATTTAAATTGATTAGTTATTCAGCTAATTAAGTTAAATATATTTAAATAAATAAAATTTCCTTTCATTAGTTTTTAATTCATTAAGCTATTTGTCGTTTTCTTTCATGAGCCCCCCCCCCCCTATATTCAAACATATGGGCGCCCCTGAATATAATATTAATTCATAACTGTAACATAGTGTTTCCCAAACTTATGACTTTTGCGTACCCTTTCTAAATTTTTCGTATCGCTGTGTACTAATAAAAAAATTAATGTAATTTTTTTACTGTAAAAAAATTTCACAAAAGTTAAAAATCACAACTGGCTGTTGACACCACTGATTATTAACTGTTAATTCAGCAAGAAATGGTAAATTGGATAATCGTAAATTTTCATGGTTAGCTTTGTTTTTAAGTAAAATTTTTTGAAATTTTCTGTTCCCATGGGGGTACGCGTACCACACTTTGGGAAACACTGCTGTAGCGTAATTAATTTTTTTACTTCGTATGTTGTTTTTGAATAAATGTGTTTTTTATATAAAAAAAAAGAACTTTTTCTTAATATAGCTTGATTCGTTACAGTTCAATTAAAATCGGAAAAACTTACCAAATTTATTTTACTTCAACAGCTTTCAATAGTATAACTGCCTCTAATAAATCTTATATTTAAATATATGTTTGATTTATTGACTTTTCACTGCAGATAAAATATTCTTTTTAAGAAAACTTTAAACACCTTGTTACATACAATTACACATAAATGTTATTACGACTAAGACAAATTTTCCACAATGATCATACAAATTGGCAGGTATGTTATAAAGTAGTTTTTTTTTCTTCCAATGACGATGTAATATTGCAGATGTGAACATTAAAGATGTTCTTTGGGAAAGTTAAAAATATATTAATTATATTAAAATTAATTATTATATTAAAATTAGTCAAAAATTAGTAGCAAAATTAGTCAAAATTAGTTAAAAATATGTATTAAAATTTCTCTATTTTAATTGCTACCAAAGTAAATATAATTTTATGCAAAAACAAAACGTTGGCAATCTAAAACTTACTCATATGAAACTTTTTTAGTCCATTGAAGCAGAAAAAGAAAAATACCTCCGATAATTTTACTACGTTCTTGTACAAATGTTATTTTTTTTATTTGTTTATCTATTCCTTCAATGCTCATCCGATCGTACAAATAACTTTGAAAACAAACCTCGTCTTAAGATTTACTTTAAATAAAACAACAACAACATTCCCTAACGTTAAGTCAAGAAACGTCTGGTGAGATCTTTATAAGCCTAAAATTGATAACAAGCTACCTTTCTACAATGAACTAAAACTCATATCTAAATATCCATAAATATGTATTTATGTACACGAAAGGTTCCGCTGACCATCTTAATGTTAAGTCAAGCAAAGAATAGTATTTAAAAAAGAACAAACTAGTATTTTCTTAACAATTTCCTTATTCTGTCAACACGTCAAATATCACTGGCCATCCTAACGTTTCCGGAACACTAAGAAATGATTGGAGCGTCGGAAGCTTTTTGCTGCAGACTGAAGTTAGTTTTGATATGACAGACACGTTCTAAAAGTGAATAATACACCCCTACCGGAACAAATCTTACATACTGCGAACATAAGAACAAGATTTAACTACTGAAGTTGTAATTATATGTATCTAGAAAAGAGGAAAAGATTGTTTTAAACACTTTTATGGTATTTTCGTAGCGTTTATTAGGTTTTCGACCTTCAATGTAAGAGAAAATATGAATGAGTTAAATTAATGGAAACTATAAGCGACAAATATCTCCCTTAGTGAAAGTACTTTAGTTAGCACTATAAGATTACACTATTTCCAAATAAGTTGAACTTATATCAAAACAATAAGGTTCTCAGACCAGAAGTAAACAAAAAGTGTTTTGCGGAACTCAGTGGTTCCGCAAAACACTGGGATCACAGGGATTCTGTGAATTGTGATTTTTTTTTTAAACCAGTAACGATTTTTTTAAACTTGTAATAAGTTTCTATCCAATTAATAATCGATTATTTATTTAGTATTAATTGTAATTTTTTTAAAAAATTATTTAAGCAAAATATCAATACAAAGAAATGATTAATTAAAAAAAAAGTTTATTTTCAATAACAATATACTGAATTAATTACTAAAATTATATGCATTTACAAGCGACTGCATCAGTATTTCACTTTGAGCATTAAAAAATTCAAAATAAAATAACCCAATTCAAGAACGATAACTATTCTTACAGTTTAAATATGGTTTCTGAACAAGAACTGTAATAAACTTTTTTCAAATTTAATTATGCCGCATTAATTATGCCAAAAGCCGCATCGGTCTTGCGTATCCAACTTCAGAACATAAAACCTGATTTAACTCTTATTAAAACGAAAAAATTTCAGTCTTCACATTAAATGCTTCTAATTATTATTATTTATGTATCTATTTATTTATTTTTGGTTATCATCATGTTCACTTTATTATGAACTTTAATTAAAAATCAGCGTTTCGCCAAAAGAATCGTTTAAGATTCCGTAGTAGAAAAAAATTGGGAACAGTTAATGTAAGGATTATATATTATATAACTATCCTTAATAAATTAACCTAATGGTACCTATAAGATAGTTTATTCCCTTTAATAAAACTAATGGAAACTACTTATAACTAAATTATGTATTAACCCGCGGAAGCTCCTTGAAAACCATCATAAAACTGAAAAAAATTTCAAGTTAAATTTTTAATCTCTTCTTGCTAAAATTTCTGCTTACAGAAAAAACTAAAAAAGGAGATTTTTTGTAAGTTTATTCAACGTTTGCCGAAAGTTTGCCTGCTCTCTATCTAGGTTTTAGATAATACTATAAATAATTGCATTCCATTTTGTTGTTACGATTTTCACTCATACTCTATATTTTAGCTTGATGTTTATACTTAATCCAACTTCCTTCATTTATTAAACCAGATGAAATATTCAAATTACTCACAAACAAAAGCATACCGTACACGAAAAAAGCGTAAGTCTTGCTTTACAAATCGATTTGTAACAAGCCATTCATATTTCGCAGAAATACTATAATTTAGATCTTTCAAAGTAATTTAAAACGTCGTTACGGACAATTTTCCTTTAACTCAAAAGACTGCGGAATTTGCGATATTCTCATATGAGGTATATTTATTTTACGTTATATGCTTCAGTGAAAGCATAAATAACAAGGAATTTTCCAAACTAACCATGTTTGTAGTTATGTTGCATGTTTGCCCAAAAGGTAAAATAGTTTAAAATAGTATGATTAAATCGGAAATAAATTATAGTAAATGCAATAATATGAATGTTTAAAAAAAGGCAAACATTGTCATAAATCGTAAATGTTATGATTTCCTATTTATTTGATTGTGAGCGTGTTTCGAATTTGAATTATGTAATGTTTTGCATATTTAAAAATAGTCTATTTTTTTCTAACCGTTATAAAAATACCTTAGTCGCTTTTATTTAATTAAAATCGAAATTATATAAATTTTAATTTCAATCAATTCCAGGCATTTTAACAAAAAAATTAATTATTATAAAATGCACATATAACTACGTTATATAACATCAATGTATTTAATAGTTATAAAAATAAATGTGTACAAAGTATATTAATATATATTTTTCATTGTATTTTATGTGTCATCTACTCAAACATCTTATTTATATTGATTTCACATCACCGCTTGGGATTAAAGCGTTGTTTTGATTTAATCAGGTCATGAAGTATAACTAGTATATCATTATTTAAAATTGTTCTTTTAATCGACTCTCTGTGAAATTTATTGCTATCAAATGAACATTTAATAAAAATATATAAAATAAAAAGAACAAAAAGAAAGAAAAAAACATTCTGATCAATTGTTATAGAAGAACAGTGAATGCATAAAAGGGGAAATTAAAGACTCCGGTTAAAGTTGAGAATTTTATAAATGGAATTTTATAATTTGGAAGTGAATTTTATAATTTGAAATAGTTTGCGACCTAAAAAGTACTTTATTCATACAAAAATAACACCCTAAATTTAAAATGAGAAATGAAAAGAAGAATAAAAAACTTTTGAAAAAGGAGATTTTAAGATTGACCGTTTTTTGGAATCCTTCGGTCATTTTTCAATTTCAAACTTTTGTTGTTGAACAAAATAGGAACGTATTAAGGCAATTTTTAGTTGTTTACAAATTATGAAATCGAAGCAATTGTACAAAATTTATAAGATAATGTTAGCATTTTTCTTATAGAAAATGTGAATGCAATGTTTGTCAAACTTACAACTATAAATTATAAAGAATATAAGCTAAATTGAGACTTACATTTTTTATAGACTAGCGTGAGCAAGATTATAAAATTTTCGTATAATTGCCAGCATAAATGTTTACTAGTTTTCAAAGAGCTTGAGTGACACTTTTATTCTAACACAGTCTCTCGAGTTTCTTCACTTCAATTCGTTGAAATAATATAACATCGTTTAACTATGTACTTTTGAAAACGATTTTTATCCTGAAAGCACAAAAATACCCTTTGGCTTTGAAGTCGTTAACATTGTCGAACTATTTTGTAGTACTATATTCAGATTAATTCAGGAAATTTTACGATCGCGGATCCTTTTTTCAAAGAAATATTTTCATGGCTTTATTTTGATATATTTTCTATTTCATAGCAATTTCTATTCAAATTCCGAACACTTCTTCTTTATACATATTCATCTCTTCTTTATAATACTGATTTAGATTCGCCTAATACGGAAGATTATACCTTCCCACCTCAACCTATAAAACACTTTACACAGCAATAAAAACATACGAACTACAACAGGAGAAAAACTACTCCTCTGTTCTGCACTCTTTAAGAACTTTTAATTCCCATTAATCAACAAACAAAACACGTTCTTATCTGTTCCACAGAAGTTTCTCCCTGCCGTCTTTAAGTCGCTTTCTTAAGTCCCATTAATAAAATGTAATAAAAAAAAAATTACTTTCAATCAATGCTTTTTCAGAAGTTAGTTTATTGAAGATAGTTTTCTTTTTTATTGGCCTGGAGATCTGGATGACCTCTGACACGAGCCTTGGTCAACAACAAAAAGCTTCTTTTTACCACTTTTATCACAGTTCACGCGACTATTACTACTGAAGATAAAAAGCTATAAGGAGACACTCACGGATTGCTCTGAGATAAGAGGTTCTCAATCAAATTAAGTACATCAATGAACTCGTCAAAAGATGCTTCGATTGATGTTGAATTGAGGGTGCTTCCATTCAGAAATGTTTGTTTCGATGTGTAATTAGTTGGGAGGGTTCGCCGACTTTCTTTTTCTCTTTTATTTCTTAAGAATAAAGAGCTATTCAGTAGTTCTTTTTAAGAAAATAGTTCTATATAAATAGTATGGCATAAGATAGCTGTATAAAAAATAGTTCTACGCAAAATGGTTTAACTAGATCCTACGTAAAATACAAACTACATAAACAACTTTTCTATATAATATGTATGGAATACAATATTTTAAGAGATAATGAAATTTAAGGAAAATTTCAAAAAAACTCAAGCATGGATACTCAATTTTAGAAATCGAATCTTTAGTGACCCATATCATTTTTTCACTCATAGCTAGTCTAACATATTTTTACGACACAAGTTAGGTTTACAAAAATTTCCATTTAAAATGGTTTAACACGTTAAGCACAGCGTCAGCCATCGCTGGCTGACACTGGACTTTCCATTTAGGCCGCGTCAACCACCGGTGGCTGACACTGAAATTACATTTAGGCTGCGTCTGCCACCGCTTTGCTGACACTGACCTTTCACATAGGCCGCGAAAAACAGCTGGCTGGCAGCATATATTATGATATAGAACTATAAAATTTACACTCTTTTATGGAATTGCAGAAAATTTATTCAAACTATTTTATATTATAAATTCAAACTAATTTTAAAACTAGCAAAATCTGTCTAATATTTGCCATTTTAGTTTGTAGTTAATTACAGTTTGACCAGACGGGCAAGCCATGTAAAATTAGCGTGGCGCTCAACGTGTTAACTAAATAATTCTACTTAAAAACAAATTACTTTGATTTGTACTATGACACACAGTATTTTAGGAGAAAATGAAACTCTTAAAGGGAAATTTCCCAAAAATTCAATCACTGATATGCAATTTTAGAAATCGAATCTTCAGTGACCAACTCCATCTTAGTATGTCCTCCTAATTTTAAGACATGTAGCTCTAAAAAAATTTCGATTTAAAATGGTTTAACTAGATAATTCTACTGAAATTACAAATTACTTTTACATATACTATGACATACTGTATTTTAAGAGATGAACACAATAAAATATTTAAAGAGGTAATGAAACTCTTTGAGTAAAATTCTCAAATTTTCCAATATTATGACCCAATTTTAGAAATCAAATGAATCCACTTCATCCTTTGCGAGTATATATTTTTTTTCAGAGACAAATTCTTACGTTTTTTTCAAAATATGTCATGATGAATTATCAGACACATCCTTTGCGAGTATATATTTTTCGGAGACAAATTCTTACGTTTTTTTCCAAAATATGTCATGATGAATTATCAGAAAAACAGAAATCAATAATTATAAATTAGTAATTATAAACTGGTGATTATAAATTAATTATAAATTAATAATTACATACTAATTATAAATTAATTAGGTTTACAAAGGACTTATTAATAGTTGGTAACCCAGGTATTTTTAAATAATTAATTTTTATTATTTTTAATTAATAATAAAGGTAAATTACTATAATCATACCTTTTATATTCATGGAATTATACTCAAAGTTTGAAATTACTCAGACCGCTTTAATGATATATGATTTTCCTTTTTTAATACAGTTAATTTTTTAAGAACAAATAAATAAAATATTGCAATCCAATATAAAGTATATTCATAAATATAATTATACAAAATGTTTAGAATGAAACCTATGTGAAGCGTATATTTGTCCCTGCTAACCAAGATGGGTTTAAAGCCTATTGACATTAAAAGAGCAAATCATTAGTTATCTTTGTATGATTTTAAAAGCAATAATTTTAAAAATTATATCCACTACCTCTTTATTTAAAATTTATGTTTGAATGTAGTACTTCCCATAAAAATAACCTATTATTAATTACAAATATGCTGATTGTATTTAGTTGGCATAGCATAACTTTAGAAAAGATGAACCCATTTCTTTGATTGCTGATTCAAACGTTATAATCTCCCACAACATTTAAAGTGGTAAGAAAATCGCAATTAAGGAAGGCAAGAGAGGTATTAGTTTTAAAATGATTTAATTTCTAATCTAATCATACGAAAATTACCATTTTGTAGATAAAAAGCGTCTTGTTCTTTTATCATTAAGCCTTTACATTAGGGTACCTAAACTTCAAAATTGGGAAACAAATATCAAAAGTCTTCGCCAAATGCAAATCTTAAAAATTCTTTTATGAATAATTTTTTCCCATAGAAAATTATTTTACGGTAGCTTGTTTTAGGCTTATATTATTTGGATCCAATTCTAATTGGTTATGCGGCTCATCTACTAAAAATTACCGTGATCGAATAATAAATACTGATTTGTTTAGAAAAATTTGTTTTCACATAATTTTGAGAATAGAGTTAAATATATATTTTTTCTTTCCAGCAGTGAAAAAAAATCATTCACCAAAACACAATTTTATTTGCCAACTTTACGATTTTATCGCATTTGGCTAGGTGGCGAATGCTTAGACCAGTGTTTTCCAAAGTGTGGTACGCGTACGGGAACACTTTAGCGGGGGTACGCGTTCCTATGCGAAATTTCTTTTGCAACGAACGAAAATTTCAAAAAATTTATTTAAAGACAAAACTAGCCATGAAAATTTACGATCACATATTTTTCTATTGGTTATTTTTTGCAGAGTTAACAGTTAATAATTAGTGGTGTCAACAGCCAGTAGTGATATTTAACTTTTGTGCAATTTTTTATAGTAAAAAATACATTAATTTTTTAATTAGTGGCACACAGTATTACGAAAAATTTAGAAAGGGTACACAAAAGTCATACGTTTGGGAAACACTGGCTTAGACAGTAATAATTTCCTTAAAATCATTGAATCGCTCGAATTAAATAAATATAACTGTAAAAATTATGATATAATATTTTACAGTATAAATGGATTTTAAGGTAAAATGTATTTAACGGATAATGGCACCCAAAGTGCAGGTACTTTATACCGTAACTTGATCAGATCGTTTTAATATCGCATAGCTGGCAATTTATACGGCTTTTGGAAAAGATTTTAGAAAAAGGCAGTGAAAGAACTATACACTTAAAGTGTAGCGACGAAAAAATAATGCACAAATTTATTTCATTAATTTCAATCTACAAGTGAATAAAAAAAAAACGGTCAGCTGTCGTTTGAAATTAATTGTCACTTGATTCAGCGGAAACTTTTCATCTAATAATTTGATGGTGAAAAAGTATGACAATATTCACTACATTAAGCAGAGTCAAAAAAAATTTTAATTATCGTAATGATTAATGATCTAATCTACGTCTTGGCTTTATTGGATTAAGTGATTAAGAGCAGGCCCCTAAATCAAATCTAAATTGATTTTTGAACTCGACACGCATTTCATCACAATTTGATGGAAGAAAAGAATACAAGAAAAATACTTCAAGATCGCTCATGAAAAAACCTCTAATTCGCCTTCAGAAACTT
This sequence comes from Parasteatoda tepidariorum, assembly GCF_043381705.1. Classification (NCBI taxonomy): domain Eukaryota; kingdom Metazoa; phylum Arthropoda; class Arachnida; order Araneae; family Theridiidae; genus Parasteatoda; species Parasteatoda tepidariorum. The sequence continues at coordinate 50,845,793 of NC_092213.1, read as the reverse complement.
TCGCTGGGGTTCGCCAATGTCAAAGAGGATTTGACTTTTTAGAAAAATGACAAGAATACAAATCAACACTGTGATCCTTTCTCGTGAGGGGTCGTCGCACAAATTCCCCAAAAATGCCTCTCCATCAACGTGTGTGTTCTATTCCAGCTCTAAATTAGCCAAGAAGAGAGAAAAGCTCATTCACTGCAGTTGCATCTACTTTTTTTTTTCATACGCTTTGTTGGTCGCCAATCCCTGTTCACTTAATTTAGCCGGTGTAATCTATCATTACCAACCCACTTTTTTAACCGTCAACCTGAAGAACCAAAATCACGCCTACGAGCGTGGTCTGGGTACACAGATGAAAGTTGCGCCATTTTCAATTACATGTCTGCTTGTGTTGTCTTTTCCTTTTTCGACTACTTCATAATGATTTAATATCGCTGTAAGTAACGAGTTCAGTTGCACGGAATCAGTTTGTAAGAAAGAACTGCCGGCAGTTTAAAATAATACAACTAACAAGATGAGAGACAATGGAAATGGTATATAACGATATAATGGTCCAGAAGAGGTGTGCGAACTCATGTTGTTAATTTAGTAACAATATAGCATACAAAAAAAAGTCAAAGAGTGCTTTGAATTTGATATTTTTCTTAAATTATCTTTTTTTTCCCCCAGAAAGAAATTATGCCGAACGGCGCGGTCTTAAGAGGCTAAGAAGTGCAAAATTTTGCATTTTGGTCATGAAACTTAATGGAACACAAATTATCACTTGTTTGACATGCATAAAATTTGTTTGGTTCTTAATTTTTGTAACATTGTTTCTAAGCAATAAAAATGTGAATGGCAATTGCCGTTCGATGAATTATTAATCGCAAAATGATAATTTGGTACAGAAGCATTTAGGAAACAAATCGTCATTTGTTTGATATACCTAGAATTTGCTTGGTATAAAATCATCTTCATTTTGATCAATTGTTATTGAAATGAAGAAATAAGCAATAAACAAATGCTGCTGTACTAAAAATTATAGCTTTATAAACTTTATTTATTAGTAAACTGATTCGCGCTCTCACTTAGACGTAGATCTGCTGATTCACCCATTTTTTAATTTGTTGATCTACAAGAATTTGCTGTTTTTCTTAGTTCTTTTTTATTTTTAAAATTTTCTCGATCACGAAACATTCAAACGATTGCCAAAGCGAAGTGCACTTAGTAAATCGATACAGATTTAACAGTTTTCCAAAGCAACTGGTACATTCAAATAGGTATGGTCAGTGCAACGTAAATTCTTCATAACAATCCCGGTTCTCGGACAGAGCCAGCGCAGAACAGACGTACAAGTACTCAACCTCTCTTATATTAAATAGGGATCACTATCAAACGATGATAACCTTTCCCAGATTGGGTTTATAAACCTATTAAAAAAGCTCAATGGCATTAAAGCTTTAGGAGGAACTCCTTTTTTAACATTTGAAATAATAAAATTTTAAGCTTTCAGTAAAAGTTATGCTCTATTTTCGGATTCTAAGACTCGGATAAGTTCTATTTAATGTGATTCTGACCACCACATCATAGAAATGCTTTAATAATATATAATAATAAGGCTTAGAAATCGTTCGGTAATATTAAATGCTAGCAAAACGAAAAGAATTACGCTTATGTTTGTCAATTTGACTGTTATTTCGCAAGCACTAGGGGAAACTTTTCCCTTAAAAGACTTAAAGCTAAGTTTGCATTCATAAGAAATAGATAAGGTGGACAAAAACTAATCTAAAATTTTTAATCCAAAAACGGAGCAGCTAAAAGCGGGTTTCAAACTTCTACTCTCGTGGATTACAATGCATGTTATTATGAATGAAAGCAAAGAGAAGAAGAAAAAAGAAAAACTCCACTGTTTAGATTTATTTGATAAACGTGAGCACGCATCAGATGTTTTGCAATATTAGCATCTTTTTATCTTCATCGCTATTCAACCATTAAAAAAATCCGAATAATTCATATTCGAACACTTTAGCTACACTGGTTTCTCAGTTTAGTCAAAAGTTAAAAATGGCTAAGCTGCTCACATGACCGTTTCAACGACAGCGCATAGATAAAATTAAAAACACAGCTGAAAATTGGAAGGTTATTTAGGAAATTTTTTTAGCAATTATGTTTCAATGTAAAGATTTTTTTTAAGTTTGGAAAAAATTGTATTATTCTCCATGACAAATTAATAATTTAATTATATGCAAGATATTACTTTATTAAAAACTTCATTCGCTTCAAAAACATATAAATCGGAAATAACAGTCGATATGTTTCAAGCGCTCAAAAACAGGCTCCCATTTTCAAGACTTGTGAATCAGAAGAAATGAAATTGATTCGAAATATAAAGCGTAAAATTGCCAACGAAAAATGGACAAATAAAGAGGAAAAATTAAATTAGAAAACCATAGAGAGAAAAAAAAATGAAAAACAAATTAAGAAAAACCACAGTGGTAGAGAAGGGATAGCTGGTGAGGAACTAATATTATTTAAAAGGGAATCAACATCCATATGAATAAAACAAGATTCCAGGGCATCAAGATGAGCTGATGCGACTTTCTGCTTCAGTTTCTTATGATTATTTATTGGTATTATTTCGGTATATTCATTAGATGTGTGTTTTAAAGTGTTGGCAAAGTTCCTTAATTTTTGGAAAATTTTCCCTATTACTACTTTATAAAAGTTTTTCTAACGATCGTACGAGTTGGCGACAATGTAAAATGACTCCTGGTGCTTGTAAAAAGCAATTTTTTCCCCATTGAAATTTGTCAGGCAACGAAGATAACAAAGAACATTTGAGTGAAAAAGTAGTTTTACCATACTTACACGACTATATAGTTTAAAAAAAATTAATAAAAATAATATAGGAAAAAGGTGTTAACACTTTAATTTTTGAAAGTATCTTCATAAGGCATAGGTTCTGGTTCTGAAATTGAAGATTCGCGATTGTCTGTCAAGGTTAGCTTGCAAAATAAATGAAAGCTTTATTGCCCTTCAAAAAACAGAAGAGTGACAATTCTTTTTTGGTGATTATTTAATTTCTTAAGTGCATGATATAAAAAATAGTGAGAATATAATTTAGCCGTTCACGTTTTTTCATAAATGAAAGTAGTATCTAAAGGAACTATCCGCTACGTTTATTTATTTATTTAAGTAGAGTCTAAAAAGCCTACAAACTGCATGTATAAATTATCAAACCACTTTTTAAATTTCTTTAGAATTATCATCATTCTACATTTCATAGCAATGTGTTTAAAGCATAATTGTGATCCAGTTATAAAACACAAAAAATTTGAAAATTTTGTTAAATAAATTCTATTTTTAATTCTTACTTCTATTTCAAAAATTCTTATTAGATGAATTACATATATAAATTATGTGATTTGCATTAGAAATATAATTCTACTTCGTCAGAAAACCAGTTAAGAAAAATAAAATACCACCACTTTTTAGTTCTTCAAGAAACTTAATAATCTAAATGAGAATCATAACTGGCTTACGCATTATAAATATCAGAAATAGCAACAAGACACTTTTGTTATTTTATTTATAATTCGAATCTTTCAATCAAAATTTGAAAGTTGTTAACGGGCATTATTTTACCTAATTTACATAAGTTACAAACGTGACCAATAGGACAAGGCCACGTAATTTTAAAATCAGACCTACACAACTATTTTTTAAAATTCTCTTTAGTTCTTTCACCTGAAATACAAGATGAATAATATATCCGCCCAACACCGTAATTGAGATGCAATGCGCCATGAGATGTAATACTTTTAATGCCTTTGCGTCAGGTAGTTCTTGGTCAATGGTATTCGTTTGAAAAACGTCAACTCAACAGGGAGTAAACGTTCTAAAAAGCTTGCTTTAGTCACGAAAGATCGTTAAAAGTGAATGATTCTTTTTCAAGAAAATACGAAGAAAAAATAAACTGGAAAAGTTTATTTAAGCAGCGTCCACAACACGACACCTTAAATAATCCACCCTATCTCTGAAAGCGTTCAAGAACAATAGCCCAATGTGTCCTTAATCTTGACCTGATGTTTGAATGGAACAAATTGGAATGAGACATCGTTTGCCCGTTTGAACCAGAATAAAAGAATGAATTTTATATTGTATGAGGGGGTGTGTTTCGGTATTCAGTTGCACACGCTACGATGTTAAGAGGTTAAATTGCTTTTTTGTTAGTGAATAGATTGATCTAATTTTGGGAACATCGCATGATGTCAAAACATATTTCGTAGAAGACCATAATAGAATTTTCAAATGTTCTTCCATTGAATAATTTTGCCATTATTTATTTCCAATTAGGGATTAAGCGGAAATGATAAGTTTATGCGGGTCAAAAGACCTTATTAGTTAGATTTATCCTTTAAGTAAGACAAAAAACAATTATGACGATGAAAGAAGAGATAAAGTTTACTTATCACTTGATCATCGCCTAATGAAGATGAATATTTAATTTTATTTCTTCTCTTTCTTATCTTCTGTTTCTCAAGTAAGTCAAGCTATTAGGAACTTGGAAATCGGCACATTTCTGCATATGTTAGTGTGAAACATCGAAATTAAAATCGTCCGGTGAATATCAATTAATCGCATTGGTAAAGGTTCGAAAATATATTTATGAAATTTCATTACTTTTTCACTTACACTGAGAAAGGCTGATATTCGACATGAACTGACTGAAGGATAAGTGGAAAATAATATAAATGAACATTTTCATTTGAAATTCACTTCTGAATGATGCTAATTTTCAGAATAAAAGGAAAATAATGATATTAATGACTAATGATTTCGAATATTTACTGTAAAAGTTGGCATTTATCGTTACCAAATTTCCCATTTCCACCGAAATTCTACTAAATTTTAGAAGATTTAAATAAATATTTCGAATTCTTCGTTGTATTAATTATATTGTAGTCTAAATAGATTTTTTTAAAGCAAGGGTGGAAAATAGTGGAGTGGAGTAGAGCACAAAAGTCAGGATTTGGCTGGACAACAGCAATCCTTGAGGTGTATTTCGACAACTTTGACAATCAATTCGATACGAAATCACGTGATTTGTGACGAAATGCGAACTCTCAAATGTACGACAAAAATGTCCCCTCAACTCGGAACCTTAAAAGATCGAAATGCATTGGGGGAGATTATAAACTAGAACGACAAAGCTAGAATGAAGAAAAGACGATCGTAACTGAAATGACGAAATATTTCTTAACTTTCGGCGAAACTAGTTAACTCGAAGCGGCATTAGTTATTTCGTCACTTTGACGAAATGTTCGCTTGGAGTATATACCTGGAAATAGTTTCGTCAAACACTGAGAAAGCTTTGTGAAATTTGAGTATCCATTTTTTTTACAGTGTGTGCTATACTGATCGATATTACGAACTAAAAGTGAAGTCATGTAAAGATTTTGATAGTAATTATTTAAAAATAAATAAACTGCAACTAAAGAAAAGATCACTGGAGTACCTCTAGTAAATTAAAAATTTATTTTAAAATATATTCTCAATTTTAATGTGAAAAGCTTAAAGCGAAGCAAAAAAACAGTATTAAAGTTTTCGTTATTTGAAGGAAAAAAAGTTATAAGTTATTATTCCTTCACTCTTAGAAATAAAAATCTCACTTTTAACGATTCATCAATTCTTTAGTTGTATTTCAGTTATATTGCGAATCATTTGGTTACAAAAGTATGTGATTTCTAACGAAACGCGAATTCATAAAATGTTCATTACGAAGAAGTTTCCACCACTCGGAACCTTATCGCTATCTCGTCACCTCAAATCCACGAAAACAATTCTTAATTTAACTAAACTTTAATGACGAAATACGGTGCATTTTTTTACGTTTGACGAAATTCGTTTCCTCGTTGAAGAGAAGAGTTATTTCGTCACTTTGATGAAATATTCACTCGAAGCGTTTAGCAGGAAAAGGTTTCGTCAAAAACAAAGAAAATTTCTTGAAATTTGAGTATCAATTTTTAGTGTTCAAATTACTAAATCATTTTTATTAAGATTCATCTATGCATCTTAATTTAGTGTCCTATTCATAATTTTCCTGTTTTCCCTTAGCTAAGCAGTCTTCAAAGTTGGTGGCTTTTGTCGTAAAGTAAATAATAAAATTTTATAGCTAAATTAAATCAAATGCGTAGGTGCAAGGAAAGAATCATATTACAGGATATATGATATACATCAGTATCATCCTAAGTAATTACTTAGAAATAAAATGTTTTAGTTATTGTATTAGTTATTTTAGTTATTTCATTGAACTACTTGCCAGTAGTTCAAAGAAAGTTCGTGTGGTCTAATTAGAAACAGTAATGAAATTAAATACGAATCATTGGTCATAATATCTAGTTTTTCCCCAACTGAATTGACCTCAGCTAATGAATGATATAAATATGAATATAAGAGGATATCATATTAGATATAATTGGCTGTTTAATTATAGTCAAGATAAGAATGGAGTTATTTTCATCTATAAATAAATATAAAAATGTGATTAACTACAATTTATTGCCAAGTCCTGCCTTTAAACTTAGAATTTAGTTTTTTTTCGCATCTATGCTCTTTTTTATTTATTTATTTTTTTAAAAAAAATTCAGTTTCATATTATTATTTTCAGAGATGCACAACCATTTTCTGGCAATGGGCGTCAAAAACTACAACTGGCTCTAACATTAACATAATTCTGGAACTATAAAAATGCGGGAAATTTCTAGATTCTTTTAAAAAGTAATATGAGCAAGTTACCAAATGTACAATTAATCGTTGGCGTACAGATAATAAAAATAATTAATGTGAATAAACTTAAACTATTAGACTTATTAGATAAAAAAAGCAAATTATAGGCATACAACAAAAGAGATAACTTAAATTTACATTAATCCTAAATGTTAACTTTCATTAGTACTTAGAAAACAAAATTTATTGCTAATACAGTAACAGATTAATATAATGACTGTTGCTAGGATTTTTAAGTTATAATTTATTTACTTTTGTTTATCTTATCGATTTGCGAAAATTTATTTTCTTCTCTTTAGTTTATTTGAACAAATTCATTAGTAATTACATTTCACTGCTAACTCCATTTGTATAAATAGAACTGGTATAACGAAATGGCCGCATTCTTATACTTTAAAAAGGACTATACCATGGATTAGTAACTACTGGAAAAAAAGCATGGATGAAAGCACATTTGCTATTTTTTTTATTTGACATTTTCATTAATATTTTAGATAGTTTAGGGGTTTGGGGGACCCCTTTTGGCCCGCGAGCCACAGATTGTGCATTCCTATGTTAAAATATTGCAAGGATTACGGGCATGATAAAACAGTTTTATTCCTTTAGTTTTGCTTAAAAAAAAATATATTTCTGAAGCACAATACGTATTCTGGTTAACAAGACTTGAAATAAACGTTAAAAAATAAAATGGTAATTAAACAAAATTATTTAATATTTTTATTTAACGATTTATTGCCACTTTTTATTTACTAAAAAACAGCATTGTTTATTGTAAGGTAAAAAAAAGAACTACATTGGTTGTTATTTATATCTCAAACTTAACTTTCTTTTCTTTATATGTTTATGCACTTAAGAAGACGCTATACTGCTGGTGAAACTTTTTATGATAAATTTTCTTTCATCTTCCTTGGCAATTTAAAATTAAAAGTCATTTAATGTAGGCCTATACTGTGAAAACAGTGGTGTAATATATTTCCGAATATGAAATTGAACAATCCAAAAAATTGTATTGTAGAACATTTGACGGGTGAACACCAAATCTAACGTTCATAAACGATTTAAAGGATGTAATTAAACTCTAAATACTTAAAATTGAATAATCTTATACTTAAATCTTATGCTTTCACATGATACGAGATTTATTTTCAAGTCTGAAAACACTTATGTTGGCGCGCATTGAGTTTCAGAAATTCAAGAAATGCCAAATAGAATATCGCAAGTAGTTTGTTTACAATCAGATATGAGCCGGCGAGAGTTAGTTCAATGCTGTTATTCATCAACAGAAACAAAAATTCGCCGTTAAAAATTTATGTATGTTTTTAGTAGTGTATTAAGAATAATTATATTTTAATGTTTAAATTTCTGAGATTTGTATTAACTGATTTTATAATGTTTAATTTCTCTCCGATTCCGTTCTGCTAAGCCTAGTTCGAATTCGTCTTACCATTCTTTCTGTGTTACGCGTATGTTTGATACAAAAACTGATTTTATTTTAAGAATTAATATGCATTTGTATTCTAAATCAATGATTCTTACTTTATATTATATTGTAGAAATAACTTTACCGTCTCTTATATGTATTTTATCGTATTGCAATTATAAATTTTACTCTCGGTGAATAACAAAAATGGTGGCGGCTGCTTAACACCAAGTAGTGTAAAAGAACTTGGCAGTGAAACACTAGATCCAAGAGTTGTGTTATGTTTTTTACAGTAAATCATTTCAAAAGCTGAAATTTTTTTTTATCATAACATCAAAATGAAAACAAATTATTGCAGGATTACCTACCTACAGCGTAGTCCTAATTAATCCACCCATAACTTTCATTTTGAATTTTTTCCCGCCATTTTAAAAATTATTATTTACTTTAAGTTAACCTAAACTCACTTTTTCTATACTCTTAATTTACTTATGTAGGTGAAAGAGAAAGTGCCATGAAAGGTTGCATATGCAGAATGCTGTCCTCTTGAAGCCAAATCAATAAATAAAATGTAATCACTGTCTTTGCTAAACACAGTTTACGCTAAAAAAATGTAACATGTACTTGAATGTATGAAAGACTGACACTAGTGCCACACTTGGCTATTTTTTCCCTTTTCCTGACAATTGCGTGCATGTGATGGAATAAATATATCTCAAAATGATCGCCACTAACAATAAACCTGTCCAAAACGTGGAGATTTGGAGCTCAACGTTAGTTTTTTGAGATAGAAAGAGGAACATGACATCGTATAATTATTCGAATTCTAAGACATAAAAAAGCCCCGCATTTCCCTTTCTGGTATTTACTAATTATCAGGGCCAGCTGAAAACATCTTATCGCGTAAGGTGGTCCGGTCTGTTAAGAATTTAAGAACTTCAAAAGTTTTATTTCTGTAGATGTCTTGACAACCGGTGGTTAATCGTCACGTTGAAAAACAAAGATAAAACTTATTGAGTACAGTTTGCTATCAGTCATAAAAAAAGAATAAATAATGTAGGTTATTTGAAAAAAAAATATTCTAAAATATAGTGATTTTACTTAAGTTATTTAGCTTGGATGTTAAATGTGAACTAGCAATGGTTTTATATTTTTTCCAGAATTTCAGCCGGTGTAACAGCAAACATCTGTTAAGATGTTGCAAATTTCGAAATTTTATAGTGATTTATAAAAACTTTTTTAGTGTTTTTTAATTATTTTCCAAACCGATAAATATTTTACCATTCTCCACGTAAATTTTAAAAATTACGATTTGAATAATTTTAAAAACTATATTTTGAAAATAATTCTATTCACCACAAAAATAGCACGTTAAAAGACATATGAAAGAATAATTAATACAATTCTTCTTCTTATTGTTAGTATTTTTTTACATGAACTTAAAATAATATTTAAAATGATGTTAAATACTATTTTTAGATCATTTTAAATTAATTCAGAAAAAGTAGAAGCACGAAACCATGATCATTACATCACCGTAAGTAAATATTCAATCATTAAGACATCAATGTATACAGGGTGTTCCTTAATGATCACCCTTAACTTTAATTTTAAGAGTCCTTGCAAAATTGAATACAAAATGTTTACACATTGGAGGTCAAAAATGAAGAGAAAAAAAAGAACGAAATTTGATAAATCAATATTGAAGAGGGCTGCTGTAAACTTTAATTGCTGGTAAACATTTGAACACGTCCTTCAATTTTTCTCTTTTTCCTCAAACAATCAGAAAGTTTTGATGTTTTGTATACACACTTTCTTCAGTCGTGATTTTTCAGATTTTAATAGCGTTCAAAAGCACTCGGGAAGTTCTTAAGCTAATTTAAAAATTTTTACTCGTATTTATAAAATTTGCTTAAGTAAAGATAACTTCATACAAAAAATGATTTCTAATAATCATTTATTATTTTTTACAAAATCGTTTAACAATGGAAAAAAAAAGAATTATAATTATAGAAGTTTTTATATTATTTAAGAGAATGTAACTTTAAATAACAAAATACAAAATTTGAACGAAATACATTGAGTAGTTTCTGAGTTAAAATATTTTTAGAAATTCGTATATATGAAGAAATTTTTTTTATTTCAGCTTCTAAAGACCTATTCAAATGGGTTTACCCAGAATTGTGGCTAAAGCAACAATTCTGAAAAAAAAAGCGAAACTTTTAAAAAAGAGCTAATGTATGTTAAGGAGAGTTGTCTATTCTCAGCCACTCAAGTATTTTACCGTTCCAGTCATATGCCTGCTCTCAGCCACAAAAACTTATTAACCCTTCCAGTCATAAATCTGCCGTAAGCCACAAAATCCGTGTACCGTTCCTGACATATGTCTGCTCTAAGCCACAAAAACTTTTTTTTACCGTTCCAGCCATATATCTGCTCTTAGCCACTAAAAAATTTTTTTTACCGTTCCTGACATATGTCTGCTCTAAGCCACAAGAATAATACTGTTCACTTAAGTTGATAGATTTTTGAGCTTCATAAAATTGAATATGATGTGTTTTAGTGTAATTGCGTGTATTGTGTGATTGCGTTGTTAAAATTTTTTTTCATTAAAATGCATAATTTGTTCAACCAATAGAAATCTATTCCGACTAGCATGACAACTATTCGTAAACTCAAAACGACAGCAAAAAAGGGTTAAAAGGAATTCATTTCTCTTTCAGCTTTAAATCTGATCTGAAAAACTGAAGCTCGGCAAAAGACCTTTCATATCAACCAACTGAACCGTATCGAATTTTTCCATCTTCCCTGAAATAAAAGCTTTAAGAGAAAACAACCACTAGCCCAACGTCAAAATTTCCACCTGCCATCATCATTTATGAATCTGCCACAAAATAATTATAAATAAAAAAAATAAAAATAAACTCCGTCCACCCAAATTAATTCATCATCCACTTCCCCACACATCAACAACATCCTTTGCTCGTCCAGTAACCCAACTCGTGAGTAAAATACCATTGACACAGAAGCCACTATTCATCGAATTTTTTTCCCCTTCTATCTCGTGCACTCAGTGTTTTTTCAAACGATCTTTATATTTTGTTGCAGAGAACGTTAAGAAAAACAGGGACAACCATATCGAATATCGAATTAAGCTGCGACATAGAACAAATGTCCTCTGTTTTCTTTTAGAAAAGAAGTGGTCAAGTTTTTTCACTCACTGCCATTACATTTTTCATCAACCGCTTGAAAAGTTTGTGATTTTCGTTTGCTCTATAAATAACGATAATTACTCATCAACCCAGCAAATAAAATTAAAAAATCATGCGTAATATAGAAGAATATATACGATCGGGTATACCCTATCTAAGAACTCGTCTTGAAATTCCTAGAATCTTAGAAGGGTTATTCGAAATTAATGACTGATTTACTATGTGAAGTTTTAAATTTCAGTAAAGGAAATTATTTTTGGAAACTTTTGAAAACTAATACAAATATGCTACATGAAAAAAAACATGAAAACTAATACAAACAATAAATGAAACAAAATACTCGTAAAGGGAATAAAACTGAACTCTCCAACTTTGACACACAATAGCATCTAACGTAAATAAGATAATTTATGTTTACTTTCAAGTCTTAGCAACAAATGTTATTGTAACTAAGACTATTTTTTGTGTAACTACTTATATTGTAGTATTATATTGAAGAGGAAAAAAAAAATTATGCTTTTTGTTTGTAAGAACTGAGATTTATCAGTAATTTTGAAACCTGAATCCACGTGTTTGTGTTTCTTGGCAAATAATATACAAATATAAAATATTAACTTGTATATTTTATAATTATTTATAAATTTCAAAACCGAATCTATTTAGTTAAGCTGCAAAATTAATTAAAGTGATAGTACAAATAAATCCATATATTCTTTATAACACTTTCGTAGTTCATGAATACTTACTGGATATTACTTTCTGGTTCACCTTCCTAAGAAATTTTTTCCAACATTGTGTACCTGCTACTGTCTTCTCAAGCTTTTATTAATTACAGAAAATGAAATTTTTACTTAACGTGCAGCTTAGAAAGTAAATTCATAAATGGAACAATAGTTTATTTTTAGAAAATTCACTTAAATAACTTTTTTAGTTGTTTTCAAATAAAAAAAAATAATAAAAGTTTATTTTTTAACATGCTGTCAGATAAATTCACATTGCATTTCGCCACATTTTGTTCATGAAACATATTGTACATAATATGTTAATACCATATTAATCTACCATGAAACTGCTGAACAGGTTACTTGAATTGAATTTCTTACCATTCTTATAATGTTTCAGAGTAATAAGCTACTCTAACAAGCGATGGTAAATTCGATTTTTATTTTTACATAGACAATCGATTTGTAAAGACATACAAACAGATAAACATCTTACAACATTTTCTTGAAGGAATGAAATTGAACCAAATGTTGTCCACTGGGTCTCAGACTCATATTCGCTATCCTACTGTATCCAATTTTATTTTATAATAGTCGTTAAACAGCCGATCCAATTTTTTTGAGTTAACGACTACCAATGTTCAACTTTGCAGCCTTTCAGTTTTGAACCCAATCCAGAAGACAAGGGAGCTCCTGGATCAAGTATTGAGAGAAATTTGTCTTCGTGGAGGACTTTTTAATGAAACTAACCCACATTTGCTTTACATGGAGAGCAAAAACCACGAAAACCTCCCACTGTTAGCCTGACAGTAAGGGGACTCTAACCCATGATCCGTCTACCACTGAGGTTATTTTACGATAGCGCTGTGGTCGGTGTGAGCCGGGTGCAGAATTTTTATAGACCAGCCGTAGCTGGGAATAGAGCCAGACTCATCCCATTAAGAGGCGAATGCTCTATCTCCTGAGCCACAACGATTCCCCCTATGATATTTTATTTTATAACCATCGTTGAACAGCCGACCCAATTTTGTGTTTACGACTACCAATGTTCATCTCCGTAGCCTTGTAGTTTTGAACTCAATCCAGAAGACAAGGGAGCTCCTGGATCAAGTATTGGGAGAAACTTGCTTTCGTGGACGACTTCTTGATGGAACTAACCCCCATTAGCGTTACATGGCGGAGAAAAAAAAACCAAAACCTCCCACAGTAAGCTGATCGCCAAGGAGACTAACCCATGGTCCGTTTATCACTGAGGATATTTTATGTCAGCACTGTGGTAGGTGCGAGTCGGGTGTGGAATCTGAATCGACCAACCATCCCTGGGATTTTAACCCGTTCACCTCATTAGAAGGCAAGCGCTCTATCCCCCTGAGCCACCGGGCTTTTATATTTTGTATAACTCGTGTTAATGAACCACTATGGTGAGAATCACTAATTTAATCCACATGAGTCAGATTATAACACCTTAACGAGCGCCAATAACTTATCATGAAACAAAATTCACTAGCCTTAATTGATAAATAAGATATTTAAATACAAATAAAACTATCCAAAAGGTTACTTGAATCGAATTACTTACCCTTTTTTTTTATAGTTTTCGTGAAATTAATTTCTTCAACTAATAATGGTAAATAAAATTTCATTTTTTCATACGTCAATCGCTTGGTAAAAACATACAAACAGAAAAAAAATCTTTAATCATTTTCTTAAGGGGGGACCCCACCCTGAATATTTCAGAAATTCGAAAAAAATTTTATAGCATTTTTCGAATCTTTGTACCCTTTCTAATGTCTATCTAAAACGATTTCTCTGCACCTAACTTCATTTAGAAGTTATACCGGAAAATAGAGAGTCGTCGCTAAGCAGGTAGAACGGACCATTCTTTTTGTGTCTCATCCATTCTGTTGACTGTATATAGAAACTTATTGGAATTGCAGAATAAAGGTTAGTCATTACTAATTTAATAATTTACTAGATTGAACATAAGTCAAAACTTTAAACGCGTTTTTCTCAAAACCCTGTTTTTTGACCTGGCCTAACGCTTTTCTCATGATCTATACAACGAAATAAGCTGTTCCTTATTTTAAATTACGTAAAAACATATTCTTTAGAAAGTAGCATAGGATTTTTTTGATATTTTTATATTTCGATTTTATATTAGTATTTTAATAATTATATTAGTATTTTAATAATATTTAATAAATATTATATCATAACTTAACTTTTTTTTTAAGTTGCCGCTATTTTGGTAATTTTGCGAATATCAAAAAACCGGTATGCTACTTTTTAGATAATGTCTTTAATGTTTCAGAAAATCTAAACAAAATCGTTTTCCTATGTTTCAGGACTTCTAAATCCATGAGGCCAGTGAGGTGCTACTTTTTGATGGCCAGCCACACACGAAGCTGCCACCAACTTATTTTTCATTATTTTGTAATGGAAAAATTTTTAAAATAGACTTAAATTGTAGCTAAATGACATTAAAAGAAACAAGGAGTCTCTGCATTGTCTCGATTGATTAAAAAGAAATTCAAGAAAAACGTTAATATTTTACCATCTCAGGGTGGGGTCCCCCCTTAAGGGATAAAATTTTACCAAATGTTCTCTAGTATATTGGAAGCAGTATTTCAGTAAAAAAAAAAATTCGTTTATTCTACAATATTTTGTATAATTCGAGTTAATGAACTGCTACGGAGAGAATCACTAATATAATCCACAAGATTACAGCCACACTTTGGAACGTCAATAACTACTCATGCTTGACGGAAGTTTCTACAGCTCTGCGTTTTTTACAAACGCAATTTCTCGATAAAATATCATTGATGTAGACGTGGAAACTTTTTTATTTAGAATACATCATTTGCAATCATTTGCCCGTGACATTTGCTTAAAACTATGGAGCTGTAGGATTCTGTCAAGGTTCAAAAAATGTTTAAAATAAGATTAAAGATATATCATATTCAATTTAAACTTGCAAAACGAACAATAAAATCTTGATATGTACGTCGATATAGCCCATTTGTTGAATAGGGTTACTGTCTAAAATTTCTTATCTGAGGGCTTGGATATGTCATTGCTATGGATTATTGAATGTTGTGAAGTGCAACATATTTTTATTTTAGCGATAACTTTAAATACCTGCCATTATAGAAAATTTCATGCTTATCGTTGGGTATGAACCGGTTAATAAAATATTTTTGATTCACGGAGCTGTGAAATGTAGGGTTGAAGAAAACTATAGAAATTCCAATCGTGTGCACATAGTAACTATATAGGGACAGGCTATTTTATAATGTATATAAGTATGGTAGCAAGAATATTAACTTATCATCACTTAATAGCAAGAATGTTCACTTATTAGCATTTATCTTGAAGACTTTAAGTATTAGTGTTTATAATGAGTAAATTTTTTTTTTCTGCTTAGAAATGGAAGAATTTACCCCGACCCGCCCTTAATTAGGGCATACGGGTAAATGTTTATTAAAATAAAAAAAAAATCCAGAAAACAGTACAAACATAAAATACATAAAATACACATCAGACATGGCAACAGCCCATGAAAATGGCGGGCGTAGAGCAGCTAAAATCATGTAAGGTGATAAACATTTAAAACAGCAAAATATTAAAAGTGTCAATTAAAAGAATAATTTAAAAGATAAACGTGCAAAATTTACAAAAGAACAATATTGTAAAACATTTAAAAACAGTACTTTAAAACCAGTTAAATAGTACAAAAGTAAATATCAATAAAATTGGAGCAAGTAAAAGAAGAAGAGTTTATAAAAGACGTAGTAAAAAAAAATGAGACACCCAAGCTGGAAGGAACAAGTTCCGAGACATTAACGACCGTCCCCCAATACATCCTCTAAAGTTTGTTTAATAATCTTTTTTATGATATTTCTACAAGTCAGGTTAGCATAGCATTGATGTTGACCAATATTATTAAAGTTATTGCCCCGGATTGTCTGGAATTGAGAACAATTCATTAACAAGTGATCAATAGATTGATATTTACCACAGTTTTAGTATTTCTGCTTAGAAATACTAAAATTGTAATCTTTTAAAACTTATGTTGTGTTTAATAAGAAAGTATACAGTTATACTCTCAATAAGTTTAAGGGACGCTAAAAAAATTCGAAATAGCGAGTTTTGGAGATAACAAGTTCAGAACTAAATATGTTCCAAGAAGTAGAAAAATATATATTCTAAAATATTACTTTAAAAAGTAGGAGTCATGAAACATAAGAATAACTACTATTAAATAAGTATGTAATGATAGTTGATTATAAGTCGAAATACAGCAGTGATAATTGTATTTTTGAAAGTAAGACAAAAATAATTATGCCTTAAATAGAAAATAATTGGTTTGCAATGAACTTACAATGTGATTTGCGAAAAAAATTCATTTTCTATTTCGAAAAAAATTCGATGTAGCAAGGTTTTAAGAAGAAACCCTTCAACATAGGAATTAAAACACTTCAAAATTTTAATTTGAGCACTAATTGGCAAATATTGCATTAGAACTCAAACAAGAAGAATAAAAGAATGAAATGTATTTACTTTATCATGCGAATAATTCCTTATTTGCACTATTGTGTAATTAAGAGCCAAAATCTTAACATCTGCCAAAATAAATATTATAAGATTCTATGTTTGAAATTAAAAAAATAACATGATTCTTTAAAACAATATAACACTAACTTGGACCATAAAGGTTAAAATATTCAACACTTTATTTAACATAACTTAACTACGACGTTTTTATATGCCTCCTTTTCACATTGTTAAAATTTTATGTATTTTATCATATTTTTGTATGTTATTGTGAACAAATGCAACTAAAATGTGCTGATTTGTGAATAATTATTTTTGGTTATTTATTTTCAATTTATAGACTAAAATGAAATTTCGAAAATTCTACATTCTTAGAAAATTCAATTCAGTACTAAACGATACTATTGATACCTTGATTCTTAATAGGGTGCATATTACACTCACCCTGAATAAGGTATGAAATTGAACTATGTGTCTGTCTAAGACGAATAGAAGTATCGAATAATCAAGCTTACGAAGTACGGTATAATGGTTCAATTTAGAACCATATTAAGGTGCTACAACAGTTTGGAATGTTATTACAGTTCAGCATACTTCCGAATTTCTAACGTTTTACCTGCTTGAATGTAAAGTAGATTTTCAAAAAACTTTCTTAGAAATTTAAGATACGCGATTAAAGTTTTATAAAGTCTATTTCCTTGACAAATACATGAAGAAATTTCTACTAAAATTTCAAATGAATTAAACTATAACTTAAGGATATATTTCGTTTGGTCCAAGGAATTTCTTTTTACACGGAAAAATTATAATCCGTAAAAATTATTCCTTTAATAATGAGAGGTTTGGTACCAGGTAAATCCCTTTTTTTTAATGCATTATTGACAATGGAAGTATAGCTATTTGTAAAAACTAGTCATGAAAATAACGTCTTCTTCGCCAATGTGGTGAATACAACTGGAAATACTACATAAACATCGCTCTTTTTAATTTCATTATTGCTCTCTTAAACTATTTATTATTGAACCTAATTTTCTTGTTTTCGTAACGCCCCTCAATTCTTAAACTTAAAACAAGTTTTTTAAATTATTATTCTCAATATTAAAAAGAGACATGAATAAAATCAAAGTTAAAAAAAAAAGAAGTATGGAATAAAGAAAATTAAAGTGCCTGTCGCAAATTTTTAAATAAACATAAATCAAATGATCTATCATAAAAGTGCCTAAAATAGGACATTTTAAATGAATGAAATACAAATATGAACTTTATAATGAAAAATATTAAGTTTGCGGCCGTTTATTCAATTTCATGCCAGAGTAATTTCGAAAACATTTGTGTTTAAAATTATTTGCATCAAAGCTGAAAACTCCTTCATTTCCAAATCCGGGATCAAATATCAACTTTGAAAAAACAAAGCATAATCTTTGTAAGTTTGCGATTTAAGATGAAATGCAAATTAAATGTCTCCAATTCACAACAATAACCGAAAAACTACGATTCCAAACAAAGCCTGCATTTATAATGATTGTTACAGTTTAGAACAAAATTAAATTCAACCTAATAAAATGGACTTAAGAAGCTATAATTTTATTCATGAATGCAAACTTTTTAAATTACAAGACATCTGCAATCATGTTAATGGAATGCGAAAACAATGACTTCCTTTGCTATGCAAGCGATTAAGTCAGTTTGTTTCTTTAATATTAAGCCCATTTATTTTTATCCAGAAGGTAGAAAACAATGAACAAAAGGCGTTACTAACGAAAATTACAGAATAGTTTCACGTGCTCCAAATGTCAAATCCATAAATCCACTCAACAATTTAGATTAAATATAGACGAAAATAATTGCCCTTTTTGAAAAACGCATTGGCGGCATAGCCAACACAAATGCATAGCTCAATTACAATCAAAACATTACGAACTCAAAACTCAGAAATATATTCTCATTGGGTTCACGATATCGCGCATTTTCTTGACGCACAAACGATAATAAACAGTTCACGAGCCGAGAAAAACACTCCCAATTACGTAAAATAGCGAAAGTGAATGAGGAAAAAGAAAAGGATTTGGAAAGTTGCTTTAATTCTAGGGTAATGAAATGAAGATTGAAGTTTTTTCCCACGCTAGCGTGAACTTGTGTCGAGTTAGAAAAAAAGTGTTATTACTGTGACTGTAACCGAGAGGGGCCCCCTAAAAGGAATACATTTTATCCTTAATTACAAATCTGGACGCAATGAATGGAACGAATTTATGGTTGACAAAGAACACAGCATGTGTACCCATCGGGGTGTTCGTAATTCTCCTCACAATCTCAATAGATATTACTTAGTAATTTTGATTATGACACATACTCGGAATTCGAACTTAAGTAATTACGGTGTCACCATTACTTGAATCTCAAAATTATCTGAAATTCTTACATAGAAGGTTACATTTTCTAAGATAACAAAAAAATTCTTTTTAAAGAAAAAAATTAGCAGTTGTTTAAATTTTTTTTTATGAATTTAAAATTGAAATTTAATTTTTAATTGTAAGTAAATTAAGCAATATCTAAAACTACGATCACCCCGTTTGAATGCTCGAGGTCTTCGTTTAATTCTAATTGATTAATTCGTGGTTTATTACTCACAGTTGTTTTATTTAAATTCCCATCGACAGAAACAGCTTGTAGAAAATCTAAAGGGTAAATAGAAAATCTTACTCAGAAATATTATTCATATCTTGCATGCATTTTTACAATAAATATTGATTCCCTTTTGCAAGTAAATTTTTCGAATTATTTCTTTAGTGACAGAAATAATTTAAGCAAAATCTAAAATATTTAAAGAAAAAATTTTACTAAAAAACCGTACATATATTTCCATTGTAAACATTGATTTTTATTTTTTTCTTAGTGTTTTGTATTACTTACTAACAGCAGATGGAGTAGATACAAAATCTACTACATCTGTACTTGGAAATATAGCACAAAACTGTACTTGGAAATATAGCACAAAAAGCTGTACTTGGAAATATAGCACGAATTTTCATGGTAAACATTGATGTTTTTTAATGTCTTTAATTACTTTCAAAACATTAAGAATTAGTAAATGCAAATGGAATTTATGTAAAATAGAAAAAGTTAAAAGAATACATCTTACGTATCACTCATCGAAATTTAACACGTATTTTCTAAAAATTAATACAGACTTTTTATTTGCTCGTTTAAGTTTGAACTTATGTTATTCAGAAAAATTAAAATTATTTCATTCCACTTAAAATGTTTCAACGAAGCAACAAGTTATTTTTTTTAAACAGTTTTTAATATCGGATACTCATTGCTGATTGCCAGAAATCGACTAGCAAAAGGAGCTAATGATTAGCTAGTGAAAGGTCCTATTTATACTTAATATTATATACCAATATATGTAATATAAAATGCATAATGCATATAATATAAAATATATAATAAATAGGGAAATTTTACAAATTCATTTTGTATTAATTCAATTATGAAAATTAATTTGCTGAGTTTAATATGATTGATATTATTTAGCAACAACAGCTATTGATAATTTTAATTATACATAGAATTTTATAAAATTCGATAACATTAATTATCATGAAAGAGTAATTTTATTTATTAGTAATTTTACCGTAATGCCCAGTAAAAATCCAGATTGAGTTAGACGTAATTAGGTTAAAAAAGTTAATTGATAATAAGAAGTTAAACGAAATAAATTATTTGCATAAGTATAAAAAATTAAATGTGAACAAGTTAAATAATTGAATATAAGCATCCTAAAACGTTTAGTATTTAACAACGTTCTACAACGTTTTTAAAAAACATTTATGTGATTACATTAAAATGTTTAGAATCCTATATAATTTCTAAAATGTTAAACATCCTATAATATTTCGAATAAGTATCTTATAACAAATCTAAGATGTTTAATTTTTTACTGAAACTGATGTAGAACAGATATGCTCTTTTAACAATTCTTTTCAAATGTTTCATATTAAATAAGGAGGGATAGTACAAAGAATGAAAGGAACATCCATGCCTTTCCCGGAATTCGAACCCAGAACCTTTCTGATGCAAGGCCAGTTCCTACACAGGCTGGTCAGCTGCTTTGGTACTTTATATCGCACATTTTTCTAGACTTATTTACCTCGATACAATCATGTATCCAAGCGTCTCCTTCATAATTAAAAATTCTCCATTCATCCACAATTTCCTCATTAAAAATTTATCGTATTATTCAGCGTTTGATGTATGAGGGATAGGACAGCACAATCTCAATCCGAAACAAAAAAAAAAAGTGAAAATAATTTTGAAAAGATAAAATAAATATAATACTTTCATTTTCCAGTGAGCGAGAGTTTATTGTGCTTAGCTTTCGCGCCTCCTTCGAGAAAACTTGTTTGCAGAAACAAAACAATGCTCAAAAATGATTGATCTTAATAATCAATGGAAGCCTGGATTTTGATAATGGACGCGAAAACCTTTCATTTAGAAATCAATGCGTCGCCCCCGGCTTCGACAATTATATTCGAGGTGCACGGCAATTACAACAACTATGAACTAGCATTCCAGATTCACAGGTTTGATAAGATCAAGAGATGAATGGTATAACTATAGCTTAATTGAGAACTCTGTGTTAATACAGAGTCTATGTGTATAAATTACGTGTATGTAATTAAATAATCTGTTATATACTTTAACACACAGTTGATCAAATGTTGGACAAAGTGTTACATAGTATAGAAAGTTGCCAAAACAATATTCCGTAACTCATAAATAAAGAATGTATCATTCATCAGCTACAAGATTTACTTGGTTGTGACTGTGAGCTGTTATTTTTCACAGAATACAGAACGAATTTAATATGTCATATCCAAAGATACAAGGAAGTTTCTGAAAGTTTCGGAAATTTTTTTTTACTCCCTATAACGTGGAAATGACTGATTTTCGATAATCACATTGAAATCAACCATTTGCTAACTTGAAAAATATCATAAACATAGCAAAAGTGTTTCGAGCAACGCGACATAAAATACATAGTGTTGCCATCTATTTATTACATATTAAATTGATTTATTACAGAGAAATTATATTCGAGGTGCAGGGCAATTACAACTGTGGTCTTAGGATGCCAGATTCACAGGTTTGATAAGATCAAGAGATGAATGGTATGATAACTATAATTTAATGGAACTCTGTGTTAATACACAGTCTATGCGTATGAATTACGTATATATAATTAAATAATTCGTAATATAAATCAACAGTTAATCAAATGTTGGTCAAAGTGATACTAGGTATAGAAAATTGCTAAAATAATATTCTATAACTTATAAATAAAGAATTTGTCATTCATTAGCTTCCAGGCGAGATCTACCACTGCAGAAACTGAGTTTTTGTCACATTCTACAAAGCGTAAATATCACGAAACTTTATTTAATATGACAAAGCCGTAAGATACATAAACGTTTTAAAAGCCTCAAAAACGTTTTTATTTCATTTATTTATTTGCTTTTCATTGTTGTCTAGAACGAAAAATGTCTGATTTTACCCGCAATTAAAACCGTCCATTATCTTACTTGAAAAATCTCATTAACATAACAAAAATGTTTCAAGTAATACGACGTTAGACACATAGTGTTGCCATCTATTTATTAATACAATGAGCAAATTAACATAAATAATGGGCAAATTAATGCGTTGAAAAGCTAAAGCTAAACAGAAATCTGTGACAAAAAAAAGAAAGTTTTGTCAAAATTCTGGAGATATATATTAAGTTTACACTTCTAACTCTACTTTTTCCACAACTGCTTTTCGAATCAAGGATTTCCTGGGCTAGACAAAATCGCGCGAATCCTTATTATAGAGAACTTACAGTAACGAAATTTTTAATAATTTCATAAAGCTCTTTTTGTCCAATTGCTTTCTCATCAACTATTAACAGGTGCCAAAAGATTGAAACAAGCAAGTTTCAAACAAAATGAAATTTGTTTTTTTATATTTTATCGCAGAAACAGTTTTACTGGTATATAGAAACTATGTAATGTTTTCAAGCAATTTAAAATGTTTCTGAAACCTAATTTAAATGTTTTATAGTCAGTGTCTTTTATTTCAGAACAATTTATACGATAAAATTAACTGATAATCTGATCTTCATTTGACCTGCGTTAAAAAAAAAAAAAAATTCTTCCAGTGCCCAACCAGGGTGACATTTGTCAATTCAGGCTTATGGGCCACAGTAAGGATAGATTGTACAGAGAATGAAAAAAAAAACACCCATGCCTTGTCCGGGATTCGAACCCAGAGCCTTTCTGATGCAAGGCCAGTTCCCTGACTCCTACACCCTCCGGTCAGCATATATTTTCAAAATAATAAATAGTCTTTCTTAATGTGTTTACAATTATCTTTACTCATTAATTTAGGGTTCCGTTAAAAGTAAAGCGTTCATTAAGGGTTCCATATGCGAAAAAATTAAGAACAGCTGCTCTATGCGTTATCAGTAGTAAACTATCAACACTAAAATAATCTTAAAATATATAATGCCCTGAATAACATCGGATTTTTGTGCAATAATCGGTGCATTAGTGGATCAATATATACTAATTAGTACAGACGATATTTTAAGTTTTAAAATCAGATGCAAAGCAAACTTTTCTCTAAATACCTACTAACCTAATTCCTTTCTTTAAAAACAAATGTTTCACAGAGTTTATAATGGTCTTTTTAATTAAAAAAACTACCACTTAGCTAAAACCAAATACTACGCAAAAGATAGTTTAGCTTTCATACTCATGCAAATTACACAAGTTACATTCTCAATCCATTTCACGTAATATCAACCACCTGTCCCTGCTATAAACACAAGCAATAACACAAGCAAGTTTCCAAATTAGCAAGATAAATCGGAAACAAGTCGAAGTTAAGAAGATTAAATCGGACATACCACTACGTAACTACTTAAACATGCTAGTTTATACAATTTATTCCTTTTTATGGTTAAAAGAAACTTTTTTAAAAATGTACACAACTAATTTCTAGCTTAACCTGATTTTTAATTTCAGCATCATAATTTTAACATAAACATATAGTACGGAAAATTAAGTATAAAAAGAAGAAGATTAAATATATAAAAAAAGCTCTCAAATAATTCACGCTGAGAAACATCTTATTAATTATGCATGCATGTTTCCTTCTCAGAGTTGTTTTTTTCTTCTTTTTTTTAAGAAATAAATCTTTATACCCCTTATCATAATTACCATAATCCTATAAATTAGTTTAAACATTGAATATTTATGCTTGACATATTGTTCTTTTTTAGTTTTCTTTTTCATGTAAGTTTAGTTTTCTTTTTCATGCTTTTAGTCATGATTTACTCTATTCGCGAAACAATTAGCGGTTGTATTATGTGTTATTTTGTTGCTTCTTATGAACAATAGTAAAATGCCTTTTTTTAAATCCTAGTTCAGTTAAAATGTGATGATTTTACAGACTAAACAAAAAGAAAAATTCAATAGAGAATGATTGTGCATAGTATTATTCTTTCTTTCTTTTTAGCAAAGAAAAGTGAGATGGTTGCATAAAAAATTGGTTAATTAAAAAATTAGTGAGATGGTTAATTAAAAAATTAGTTTTGTTAATTAAAAATTGGACAAAAATTTTGTTAAAGTTTATTAATCTCATAATTCAAAGTACACTTTTAAATATTCAGCACATTTCCGTTAATGTTAGCCATCGAAAACATCTTCAAAACAGATACGTCTTATGAAATTTCATAGTTTATTTTATCATTTTTTTGTAAAATTGAACAATTTGTTAGGTAACTTTTTATTCCTTTTAACCATAAATGGGCGCAGATTATTGTTCTCGAATCATCAATTATGTAGAAATCTATAAAAATAAGTAAAAAGAACAACGGAACTCTACCAGAACTTAAAATTACTTCATAACACTGTCATACCATAATTTTTTTTTTCTTAAGTACGAAATATACGTTCTACACAATAATTTTGATCTTTTCGATTATCACTGATAGACTCGATTATCATGATCTTTTAGAAAAAAGACATACTAAAAAATTAAAGTTAGCAAGAATCACGTAATAATTGTATTACAGTCAGGGAAGAATTTTAAAGCTTAGTTTCAATTGAAAGAATAACATTATTAAAAATTTCCATTTTATTCAAAAGCCAAGAAAAGAAATATTTCCTTAGCATTAATAAAACAACGTTTGATTCATATCACATATTTGCACATTTCATATGTAAATTTAATTTAATCATTCAGGTTTTTAAAATTCAATCTTTCCTAATTTTCTTATATTGATACAGCCTAATCAAATTATAACTAGAATAATATCAAAGATTGCTTTTATGAATAATAGGTTAGGGATTTAGATAATTTTATGTGTAAATAAGATTGTATATAAGATAAGAAAGAGGACACTAAGTTCGAAATATTCGGATAAAGATATCACATTTGCAACTTAAAGCTAGAAAAATTTATTTATAAAAAAATTGCAAAAAAGCAATTTTTAAAAATGTATGTTAAGAAATATTTGTACTAGTTATTGGCTTTTAACACAATATGACTGATTTTAATACTGTATGGCTTTTCGTGGATTATCGTACGTAGTACAATCAAATATTTGATATAAATGCACAATCGAAATAAGATCCTCGAATCCAATTTTTGAAATAAACGTATAATAGAACAGTAATATTTTGAAACCTATTTTTATTTATTTATTTTATTTCTGATTTATTTATTTTTTCTTGCGCAAGGTTTTTTTAACAGATCTTCGATAGTTTTGTGTCGCAGATTTCAAATCTGCAATCTGTTTCTCGCTAAAGTTAGTTTTTTTAAGCGACATTTTAAATGTATCTTAAGTCAAAATGTTCAGTGTGCAATAAAAAGGTAAAAAAAGAGAAAAAAAGAAAAGAAAATACATTACCCTGAATAACTTTTGTTCTAATGATCGGATTTTCACGTACTAAGTATCAATCTTAATGATTTCTGAGGGTGACCTCAATTATGATATTTATTTACTGCTAATTATTAATTAAATTACAAAGTCCGATGCAAAAACGTACTTTCTCTGAATAAACATTTTATTTATTTATTTATTATTATTTTTTTTACATATTTGGATTCCTGGCCGTCACTATATCGGGGGTAACCGCAATCTGGAAATTATGGCTTTAATAGTTGATTTGGTAAACAGATGAAAGTTTGGTCCCCTTAATGTTAATTTCACTTTTTTAGTCATATCTTTAAAACTAATTGAGAAATTTAAAAAAAAAAATGCACTAACTCATGGAAATCATTTACACAAAGATAATTTCATGCAAACAAAAACTTTTAACAAGTATTTATTATTTTTTATTATTTAATTTAATTGTGGATGAAAAAATTTTGTAATATGAGACATTACTTTTTTATACCATATAAATCTACGTATTTTTCTATTGCAGAATCTAAAGTTTCACCAGTTTTTATCTAGTAGAAGCCGAAAAAAATTAAAATTAATTATTTTTAAAAAATTAATTTGGCGACTATGGAGAACTATTTAAATGGGGCAAATTAATATTTAAACGTGATTAGCTTACGTATAACTTTACTTACGCACTCGCAGCATAAAATTTCATTCATATTTTCACCACTGATAGCTGAATTTTAATCTTTTTTTTTAATTATGAAATACTAGGTTTCTTTTTAAGTAGTTTAAAAATTTATTCGTATTTTAGCTAAGAGATATGAATAAAACATTATATTCAACAAATGTTGAGCTTTACAAAAGCATGTTTCTGTTATAATGCGGTTATGACGTTTTTTTGTAATTTTTATTTTTAGAAGGTTCATAGAATAATTGATACAATTTCTATAATATACATACCTATGCATTGATTTGGAATATTGGAATATTTGGATATTTATAAATTTTTTCAATATTTATTTTATAATTATCAAGACAATTACAACTTAAATGAAGGTAAAAGTTTTATGAAAGGTATCGTTATATCTTCTTGAATAAAATTGGAATATCAACGATGATTATGTGAAATTGTTATATGTCGTCTTAAACGTCTTAATCTTAAATTACATTTATTAATTACCTGGCAACGCGTGTAAAATTTTCATGCTTAAAAAAAATAAGAATACAAATAATGTCGTATGAAAAGTTCTTGTGTTCAAATTCTAAAATATTGGAAAATCATAAATAATTCATCAATCCATTCAAATTCTATTTTCAAAGAATATAAAAGGGAGAACAACCTTTTCTTTTTGATCAGAAATCAGCCCCAAAAAATGTCTGTTGCCTAGAAATTTCGAGTTTTTCTATAAACTATTAAAAGATAAGTTTTCTTGTGCTAACTGAAAACGATGAATGAAAAAGATTAAATTTTTATTTCATTATTTTTTATTGCGTCAACTTGGTAGCTTAGCAACGGAGAAACACGAGGTATTTCTCTCTTGTTCATCATATCATCATATAGCTTGTTTAAGGTTATCTTAAATTGCTCCTCCTGCTATGGGGATATATGGCTATTTTGGGGGGACTGTGCCAAATGCATATAGCTTTCTAGCATATAAATTTTTGATCTAATATTTTTGAAATTTTGTTTTGAGGGTCGAAATTTATAAAAAAACAACATATGTTTATTCAAAGAAAGTAAGTTTTGTGTCCGATTTCGTAACTTAACAGTTAGTACTTATTATTTAGCATATTTGAGGTCACCCCCTTAAACCATTGAGATTGACATTTAATACGTTAAAATCGGATAATTAGAACGAAATTTATTCAGGGTGGTATAGTTTTTTATTTTATGCACTGAACAAATTTAGAAGCGTTATATGTAATAGGAAGTCGCGTAAATATTGCGACGAACTTCTAGGGGAGTCATCAGGATTAAAACTACTTAGAATCCCATACCCACGGAAATGTCGCCACACGTCGCTAGGGACGCTTCTTTATTATAAGCTCTTTCTATATCTTCTTCTGAATACGCCATAATAAGAAAGCACCCCTTGTCAAGTACGAAGACATTCCCGGGTATGCATTCCTATGCAGTTTTAATCCTGATGATGTAACCTAATTCCCCATATCATTTTTTTTTAAAAAAATCTGTAGCTTTAGCAGCAAACCAAATTTCAGACTTGAAATCACCACACCCGAATTAAACAAGGTGAAGTATTTGTATAAATGCTACAAAAAATTTGTTGCCTAGTGTAACCAGGCCTTGATCTACTCCATTATAGATTAAATTGGCGGTGTTTTTAATGGTTAGAATTTTTTTAACTAAGAAGACTTTTCACCTTGTGCTAACGGATTAAATACCCAGGTTCTTCTCCCAAAGGGAAAATATTTTCGTCCATAATGTGACTGGATCATTGGATCTGAATTCAATGAATTAAAGAACTTGAATTAAATGGGCTGCTTCTGCGCAATGGGTGCAACTCATCATTTCTGTTCCCTGACAGTGTTCATAAAAATTTACCCATTGTTTTATAGGTCATATATATTTTATAATTTACATAGTACTTCTCCCGTACGTGACTATTGCATGGACCTCCTGCGCTGTTGCAAATGATGCATTGCTAGCGCTTGGGTCACTTAATGATAATTCCTTATTTTATAAGTTATGGGTTTTCCGTGGTTTTAATCTTCAGATAATGCAAACGTGATTATGTTTCGCTCAGTAACTACCACGAATGAGATTTTGCCCTGATACCTGACTCCAGAGTTCCTCGTTTTCTTGGTCCGTTCCATTATTGTAAATAGAATGAACAACAAACTTGCGAATTGTAGAACGGTTGCTCAGTTAGCTGCTCAGATCAGGTGATAAAATTAAATCTTTTACTTTGAACACTTTTTATCTCTTAATAAAGTTTTAAAAAAAATTTCAACATTACAGTCGAAAATTATATTTTAATTTTTCAAGTGTTCCAACTATTTTTGCACCACCCTGTATGTTATTTCAATGTTAACTACAGAATAGGGTTATATATTTGAATAATACCGCTAAGTTTGGTTGGCGACATGAATAGCCAATTATTTTTCAATTCTACTACTGATTACCACACACAGTGTTTGAACATGAAATACATAGTATCTAAATGTCATATAATGGATTCATTCTTAAAACTGTACCTCGAACAAACAGGAAATTAGAATTTGTGTGATAATAAATAAACAATACAGCAAGTGTCTCTTTAAAAACAAAAACTTACTCTGTAGAAACTGGGGCACAAATATCATCTTTCACTCATCTTCGAGATTGCGTCCTAACAAAAGGTTCATCAACGTTTTAAAAAAAGCAAACATTTAGAGAAAAAAATAGAAAAAAAATTTCAACCAACCGGAAACGAAGTTAGCAATTCAACTTCCCAAATCTTCTAAACTTGTAACTCTCTTAAAGATCATTTAAGAGTGTGAATAGAAAAAATTATATTCCCATCACTTATAAGAGGCCTCTGACAACAGCGGATAAGTGTTTAAACATTTCATTGCACGTACGCACTCCGCACACCTGCTTTCAAACACATCCAATAGCACGTTGAGAATTTTCGGAAGTATTTTTCTGAGTGTTAAAACTTTTTTTGGGACCTCTTTTCAGAAAAAATCTTTTGACGCGACCCCAACTGTATATACGCATGCGGTATGTTGTATGTTAGAAATATACATGAGTGAAATATGTTAAAGATTGGTGTTTTTACACATGGTTAAAACAATTCAGAATTGTCAGATTTTTTAGATGTAATACAAATATCGCAACGAAAATGTCGACAAAACAGTTCTGCGTTTTTTAAACTTTGGCACAGAATTTATATTGAACGTATCTTTCACACTTTTATTAATTATTTTAAATTAAATTAGGTCAAAATAAGTGAAAAATATTATACACAGCATTTTAATAAGTTTCGCTTATGAAACACAGCATTGGACATTGGTGTCTCTTTTTGCGTTAAAGATAAAATTATCCGAACAATAATTTTTCAAATTTTCCCTTATTTGCAGATACAGTCAAATCCCGCTATAGTGAACACGGTTTATAGTGAACTCCCGGATATAGTGAACGAAATGTTAGGTCCCGTGCCTTGCTATACACTTATAATGTTATTTTTTGTGGATATAGTGAACCAAAAAGGTGAGGAAGTTGGATATAATGAACTTTTTTCTGTCTTCAACTGATTTTTTTCTTCGTTTTTTTTTTAATAATTTTGAAATTTTTACTTTAAAATAAATACATATACCGATTTTTAAAACCATCTATAGAGGGGAATTTAGCGATAAGCTTCTTCTATTTCACTTTCCCATCCCTAAACAAACCAAGCAGATATTTCCAACCCTGGCAGATAGTGCACCTGTAAGGTGTCAGTGGGATCAATATGAATTTTCTGTCAGGATTGCTCATCAGCTAAAGATTACTAAATTTTTTTTCTTCTTGTAAGCAAGACGAAGAGTAATAAAAAATAACTCATTTTTCGTTACTAAATAATATTTTTCAGTCATTTATTTAAATAATGTGTAATAAAAGGGAGGAGTTTGGGAACCATTAGTTAAATTGCCTGCGGAACGGATATAGTGAATTCCCGGTTATAGTGAACCAAAATTTCGGTCCCTTGAAGGTTCACTATAGCGGGGTTTGACTGTATATGTAAAATTGTAATTCATTGTCATTGTACAAATAGTAATTTATTGAAATTTCAGTATTTTTCCATTTCGCCGGCACGCGCGATAAAGTCGATAATGCAAACTTACTGAGTGCAAGTAAATTCAGCTTTTTTCCTTTATAAAATAATAACAAATAAGTTGACAAAATAGCTGAAATTACTTGCAGCTGCGAAATGAAGAAGTATCAAAATTTCTTTAATTTACAAAATTAATTATTTATATTATTTTTGAAAAGGAATGAAAAACTTTTCAAACCACTTTATGTTTCACAACAAATGTAACTCTAAGAATCTATCAGATTTTCTTCAGTAACTATTAGACTATTTTTTACATTAAAAAAATACCAAAGTTTATTTTTACTTGTAATTAGAGAGTAAGAAAAAATTATATAAAAAAGGAACACCGGTATTCCATCTGCGCCAAAGGAATCCGGAACTTTAGCAGAAAATTCAAGAGTATTTTTTTTTAATAGTTTCCATGAGAAATTTATCAGGTATTTTTTACCTTGCAAAGGAGTAGAGTTTGATAAAAGTCTAATTTCTCCAGCTTATACAGGAATTTTTTTTTCTCCCCAAGCGGCGTATTTGTCTGAAAAAGCTCTCCATAACACCATAGAGTGTTCATATTTTAGTTGCAAAAAAAACAGGAAAAATCTTGAAAAAAAATCCGTTCACTGAGCCATATGAACTAGCAAGGGTCATAATTCATGTTTTTTTCCCGATCTCAAAATCTAATAACCCCGGACTATTTTGTGCGCGAGCTATTAAGTTGATCTACTTCAAAGTTTTTTTTTATTTTTTTTTTTTTTTATATATAACCGTCGCTGAACAGCAGACCCAATTTTATGGGTTTACGACCACTAATGTTAAACTCCGTAGCCTTTTAATTTTGGACCGAATCCAGAAGACAAAGGAACTTCTGGATCAAGTACTGGGAGAAATTTGCTTTCATGGAAAACTTTTTGATGGAGCTAATCTGCATTTGCGTTACAGGGAATGGAAGACCAGCAGAACCTCCCACGGTTAGCCTGACGGCAAGAGGACTCTAACCCATGATCCGTCTACCACTGGGGATATTTCAAGTCACCACTACTGTGGTCAGTGCAAGCCGGATGCAGAATTCGTATCGACTGGGATTCGAGCCCGGTTCACCTCATTGGAAGGCGAGCGCTCTATCCCCTAAGCCATCGCGGCTCACTCTAACGGTTTCCAATTTTTAACAACTACGAAACTCTAAATCATCGAACATATTTTGGCCGAACCTCAAATATATAAATAAAATTTATCAGCAGCTGTGAACATATTAACACTAAAAAGACTGAAACTTAGTTTGTATATACCTATATTGTCCAAAAGCAGTCAAAATGACTGGATTGTGAATGCGTAAATAAATTTGTTTAAAATTAATTTTTAATATTTTTTATATTATTTACAAGTACATAACAAGTTAATAGTAAATATTAACAATAAAAAAATTGTATGCTATAAAAAAGCTATAAGAAATTGTGTCATTATATACATCATTGTTTTTCTAATTGAAATTAAAAAGCAGTCAAAATAACTTCCTTGTGCAATCTAGAGCGTTTTAACAATAAAAATCTTAAAATAATCGATTTTATGTCAAACAGGTGAATTTGCAGGACTGGAGTGCATATTCTGAATTTATTTTAGATGTTTAGATTAGCTGAAAATGAATAAGATGAATTGTAGTTTTTGAAAAAGAACTCTTATAAACATTGAAAACAGTTATCAAAGAAACATAATTTGTTATTTCTGAATTCAGTCAATTATTTTGAATTGAAAAGTTCGACACGAAATACTGTTGCAAATTTTTATAAATTTTGTTATTTTTTTTACTGGCATTCATAAAAATTACTCATAATTCATTTCATAAAAATAACTAAATTATCAAAGAAAAATTATGGTTCAGTTTTATGATATAAATATAATTACAAGTTTCAAAAGTTATTACTGAGTGAACAAATTTTAACTTTCAGAACCCCGCTGAACCTACCGGGGAACCTCAGGGTTCCGCGGAACACCATTTAGGAACCGTTAATCCATAGCATAAGATAACATAAAATCTAAAACGTAAAATATGTTAATATTCAATCAAAATGTTTTCAGGAATATCTTGAAATTATCTCAATAAAAATTATAGGAATGAGTAAATTAAAAAAAATCGAATGTAAAAACAAATGTAATTTAGAAGCTATTTTAATTGCCTATAGAATTGAAGAATATAAAAGAGTTCAAAGCCAAAAAGTCAAAACCATGAAATCCAAAAATATGAATTTCACTTTGAAGAAGTTAGTTATGAAATATTGACTAGCCACATTAAAGGGATGTGTTTTAAAAATTAAACAATAAAAAAGGAAAAAAATTAATAGCATAAGAAGGCAAATTCTTAATATTTTAAATATTATTAATTTAGTTTTCTTTTTTATTCAGAGGGCATATTCAGCAGAAATGTAGTTAAAGAGCATCATCTTTAGAATCTTTCAACATTATTGAAAAATGTATAAAAAATTGAGCACGGGAAAAATTATGTTTTGCTTTGTTTCACAAGCACTTCCTTCATACATTTTTCTTATACATGTTATATTATGCAATATCTTTGCTGTTTGGGTTTAACAGCAGAGTGACTAATAAAAAAAATATATGAAATCTACTGTTTTTAAAATAAGCAGAGAAAAAATCATTTAAAAAATAAATCACTTTTGAAAAACGATGAACAAAACAAAATGATGAACAAAACATAACAAAAATTAAAAAAAAACTTGATATAATTTATAAAAAAAACACACGATATTTGTTAGCTATCAAAATAGTACGAGTGCAGAATTAATAGACGTGCATCAATATATACCTTGCATTATTGTATACCTCTTTAATATTATGCAATATTCATATCGTCTATCACGTGTTTTACACAATCCTTTTCCGGCACAGGAATAACATTTAGCAAAAGAAAAACCCATTTTAAAAATATAAACACTCGTTTTTTCCCCAAGAAATATTTCTGAACATGAATTTCTGCCTACCATCGCTTCCTGTAGTTCTGGGAAATCATCGGAAGTAGTGAAATGCTAAAGAAATAACTAATCACGTATTTATGAATAAACATGTATGTATTTTGTTTATGTTTTATTGGAGTGAAGTTATCGAATCAGAATGAAATTTAAATAAATATAAAAATTCGAAAGTATATTTCGGGTTGAAACAATTTAAAAACAGAGAAGCATCGATTGAATATATTTAAAAGGACTATAACATTAGATGTTTAACAAAAAGCAGAAAATTATAAGCAAGTCAAAATTGTATGACATTATGCAACGAAAGAAAATATTATACGAACAATAATCGAAAATTTTCTTTAAAGAGCGATTAACATAATTATCTATCATTAATATTTAGCATATTTATCGAATTGATTTTTAATTCAATACATTCCTTTCAATCCATACCTTTGCAATCTTTGTAAGTTTTTTTTAAAAAATAATAATAAAAACCAGTTTCTATTTTGTTCAAACAATCAAAAAGTTAGAATGAAAGGGCATGGACGATTATAGTGATTAGCCCCACTTTTTTCATAGGTGGCACAAATTTAAACCGAACTTTCCCTTACTAATGCTTCTAAATATTGTTGTTTTAATTCAAGTTTTAAAAGAATTTCCAAGAGAAGCACAATACACATAAACATCTGATTGCATGCATGGTGGTATTTTTCACCAAAAATGCTCTCCTGAACATTTTTAAAATGTCATCATTATTCTATTCCAAAGTTTTTAATTAATTAACAAATATAGACAATTGTAAACAAAGCTTCATTGTAGAATAAAGTTTAAACTTTGGTTTTAATAATCAAAAATTATATCTCGATTAATATTGAATACTAATATAATGTAAATTAAATTTTCAAAAAAATTTGTCAGCTCACGAGCTAACTAAAAACTAGAATATTTTTATCATGAATGATTTAACTTGTGTAATCTTCAATATAAGTATACATTATGTAATTTATTAAATACATTAAAAATTGCAATATTATGTAATTTTCAGAAAAGTTTTATATGTTATAAAATTTAAATATCAAATATATAGTAAATCCATGTATATTTACATTGAATTAATTTTTTCCGTACAACAAAACAACGCAAACATTCTACAATATTCGAGAGTAGTTATTCATCTTGTGTTTTAAACAATACTTCTCTAAATAAATAAATAACCTAAACAGAATTATAAGGTGATATTTTTTAAACTAGTTTGGTTTTCAATGGAAAATTAGTTTAAATTTAATAAAAATTATTCATTGATTTAAAATAAATATGAGAGAATACAAATATAAATA
Source organism: Parasteatoda tepidariorum (assembly GCF_043381705.1). Classification (NCBI taxonomy): domain Eukaryota; kingdom Metazoa; phylum Arthropoda; class Arachnida; order Araneae; family Theridiidae; genus Parasteatoda; species Parasteatoda tepidariorum. The sequence continues at coordinate 50,811,101 of NC_092213.1, read as the reverse complement.
CAAATTTAAATTTACATATTCTAACATATGTTGAAATTGTAAATATATATAGATATATATTTACAATTAACTTGATGATTAAATAAATATTAAAAATTACTTTGCGAATTATATATCACTCAGATTTGTTATGTAAAAGACAAAATTTAAATTTAACTATTGAATATTAGACAAATGGTTGTTATACTGTTGAGATTTGTCATAAAAAATGCAATATTCAAATTCAAATAGATGATCAATAACTTAAAGCAGTTAATAAAGTTACAGTGTAAAACTTTTTGAATATTAGGAATTTTTATACCCATAAGATCAAGTCCCCCTCTAAAGAAATGAAAATAAAAGAATAACTGAAGAAAATTACAGAAATTAGAGCTCAGAGCAAACTTTGAATTAATAAATAATTACAAAACAATAAATACTATAAAACTGTAACATAAACTAACTATATATTATACTAACTATTTTTATAAACTCTATTGCATCAAACAGTTTTTATAATACCTAATAAACATAAACATTTATGTAAGCTATCTGAAAGTGTGTTAATACTAATTTTTGTTAATATAATATTGATTATCAATAATAAATATCATAAATAAATTACTTTTCAGAGTATTTATATTATGTAATCAATCATTTGATTCATCATAGAATTTTTTTTAAAAAGCTGTTTATGATGTGATAATCTATGTATAAAAAAACTTTTATAGAAAAGAAAGGACGAAAAAACAATAGTTCACAGCTGTTAAGCTCGAAATTTTTTTTTTTCAAACTTAGTTTTATCATTATTTATCTAATTTCATAATTTTTTTAAATTTATTTAGTGAAATTTAATAAAAAATGTCTTCGAAGGGTTATTTTAAAATTTGAGAACACTGCATTAATTTATGCACCATCGCAGCAAGCATTAGTTACAACAACAAAAAACGAGATTAGAATATTTCATTTGGAATTGAAAAATAAACAAAATCTCGTACTCACCTGGAAAAAAACTTTATCTTAATGACTTCCAAAAAAAATTCTTTAAAATTCAAACGATAACCACATAATTACACATCGATAAAAATATAAACAATATAATCGATGAGTAAATAATTTCACTGAAGAAAATTTCAAAATAAAAACGCTTTTCACACTTTTATATTCAAAATTGTAAAAACGATCTCACGATTTCCGAAATAAAAACGAAGAGCGCGTCTCATGAGTCGTCGAGAAAGAACAGATGATCTTACTTCTTCCACGGGATTAAGCAAGATTTCACCGATCGTTTGACAAGCAAGCGACCGCCAATGGCAATTGTGGGGGAGGATCTTCGGTGTGTGCCGAAAGAACCGGATGAGATAGGAAGAAGGGATACAGGTGGTGGATCGTTTTCAAGTTTTAAGGATAGCTGGGAAAAGATTAGAAAATTATCCATAGAGAATTTTAGTATTTTCACTTATCTGATTACTTTTTGTACAAGAAAAGGTAAATTACCTGATTACTTGATAAGAACAGGCGTAGTTTACAGATAGTAAACATGTAAAGGTGTATTCTTATGTTTATTAATTTTATTTATTTTCTTCCGAAAAGTTTCTCATCTTGCTTGTTTATCGCTAGTATGAGTAATAATGGTATTTTAAGGTAATTTTCCCCATGTTATACACAGAAAAACTCATATTCATATTTTCGTTAAGAAATATTTTACAAGAAATATGAAAATTATATTTGAGATTATTCCCATTTTGCAAACTATTGCAGTGATGTAGTTTGTTAAAAATTCCTTCGCGTGCCATAATTTATTCAAAAGTAAAAATTTAAATTATGAAAAAGAATTAATCTGTTTAAGAAGAAGATTTTATAAACTGTGCTTTTTCAGATTCTAAACTTCATATTTAAACATTTTTTTAGGTAATAAATTTTGACTATATTTTGCCAGTAGGTAGGTAAGTACTTTATTTTCGTCACACTAGAATTGCACAATAGGCTATTGGCGACGGTCTGGGAAACATCCCTCAGGATGATCCGAAGACATTCCATTGAAATGTTGATCTGCTGCTGACGGAAGGCTCCCCTGCCTTAGTAGCCCGATGACCTGCGCGCGAAGTTAGCACATTACGGTAGAACAATTTAACGCTGGCCGATACCGCGCACCCTCGGCCCCTACGCAGGCTGATCAAAGTGGTCACCCAACTGCTTACTGACCGCAGCCAGTGATGCTTCGGTGTTCTACTGGGAACCGTGTCTTTACGATCAGTTCACTGCGGGACCATATTTTGCAAGTTAAGCAAAATTGATTTAAATTTAATACATTTATTATCAAAAATATAATACCAACATTTGAATTACATTTCATCCCAAAAAGTTTTTTTTTATTGCATTTATTTAGTCTACATATACAAGCTTGTATGCTCAATATTAAGAGCGCTTTTTAAACCCTAGTTAAACAGAACAGATTGCTCAATTTAGAGAAAAACAGCACCAGAATCGTTTTCTAGCTAAATTTTCTAAAAAGTTGTAAAAAGACACACACACAAACAAAAGAAAAAGGTAACAAATTATTTTATAGCAAACTTTTATAAGTTGAGCAAAACGTTTAAAGTTTTAAAAAAAAGGTTGAAAGACTAATTGCCTTGAAATGTATAAAATAGGTATCGGGTTCGCGCACTTTTGTCAATAAAAATCGCCAGCATTTGCATACGCGTACTAGCTAATAACTCGCAAAGTGTTTATTTTAAAGTCGATGCTTTGCTTAATTGAAGCAGGCCAATTATTTCAATTGTTTTAATTATTAAAGTATTTATTCAATTATTAATAATTTCAAAAACTGAGTAAGACTAAGGGACTGGTTTGCGAAATTAAAAAAAAGTCTCGGGTTCGTGTCATGAAGTCGCTTATGAACTCAGCGTTTATAAGGGAATAGCTTAAAATTTCTTTGTATTTCAACAAATAAAGTCACAAATTTATTTCTCGGAATCCTTAAAGAGCAGGAGAATTCACGAGCTGCAGAACTGGAGACTTCAACAACGTTGCTACTATCTGGAAAAATTGAAAAGTGGTAGACACTTTTAAAAAAAGTGAAATAGTTTAACGAAATAACATCTACCAACTAATATTTGTAGTCTAAGAGAGAAATGTATCTAGATGGGAAAACTGAGTATCCGAATTTCTAAAATTAAAGTAAAATTAAAATTTTGTTCAACATCATGAAACATCTGCCACCGCTTTTTAAGATTTTAACTTTTTTTTGTAGCTTAATTGTCTGAAAAGAAATATTTAAAACATTGATAAAAGAATTAACGTTTAACCGCAGACGATAAACTTCGCAAACTTTGAAGGTATTTGAATAGGGCTCCAAAAGCTCCGTGCCGTGGAACATTGATAGATCGGTTGTTATCGAGAGGCAGAGAAGAGTTAGAATCGATAAAATTTAACCTTGTCAGACGATAATTTAATAAATACATTAAAATAAATTCTTAAAATTTATTATTTCTCAGCCGGTATGGCAACTCTTTTCTACAAAATATTTGTCTGATATGATAGCACATTAGCACCTGTGACCAAAGACAGTGATGCATTCCATCGTTTCAGTACGCTTAAATTAACAAAATGTTACTTATTTATTTTTAGTTACCTAAAAAATCAAAATGCTACAATTAAACTCATTGCACATTAGTCGATATAATCAATTATTAATCACATAGAAAGAATAGAAGGAATCAAACGGTTTAAAATATTATTACAATGAAGAAAATTTACTTAATACCATTTATTTATTTTTCAATATATAAAAAATCAAGTCAATACAATCAAACAATCAAGGATTTAGCAAATAGAATTATTAATAAATTACTTAATAGAATGAGCAAACTTTTGAATTTAAAAGATATGATGACCGGAAATGCCCCTATTATCTAGGTAAATTCGTGGAAAACTCTTGATTCCGCATTTCAACGGATTACCAAAGTTAATCTGCAAATTAGCTAGGTATGTCTATATTAACGGCTTTTTGAGCTTTAGTGGTAACAGCTACACATTTCTAGTGGTTAGTAATATTTTTAGAATAAGTGTTCCCAGTCTGCTACGGAAACATAAATTTTGTAATTCAAAAACTTGAAGCAAAGTTCTGACAAATGCATAAACACAACATAAATATTATTTTTTTAAACATCGAATGAAGAATTTGATTAAGTACGCTTTTAGTTTTTACTAAGCAGCTCTTAAGTGGTATCTTCAAAAATTCCACATGACTGTATTATTTTCAAAACGCCATTCGGCTAGTGGAACTTTTATCCTGTTCTGTTAATGTCTGTTAATTTTAAATGTCACAAATTTTTAAAATGTTTAATTTGCTTTGAAAATATGTTTTTAATATGAAATCCCCCCCCCCTGTGTTTATGAATAATTTTTTAAAAAAATAAAAAATGGATTCGATTTACTTCCTGCCCAGGTTTGTCGATTTAAATCGTCCTCAAAAATATTTAACTGTTTTTTTTTACTTTTCTTCTTCTTTTTTTTTTTTTTTTACTGCCTATTAGGGTTTGCTAAGTTAAATCGTGATTAAATTACGATTTAAATCAATTACTTAGAAAAAATATTGATATAAAACTGAGGATTTTTAAAATAAATCATCATTTTAAAAAGGAATGATTTCATACTAACATATTTAAAGTTTTTAATGAATTAAGAAGTTTTAAATTTATTGCAGATGCAAGCAAAAGATAAATTTAAATTAAATTTATTATTATTTTGAAGTTAAATTTATTTAGAGACAATATAATATAAGATTATTATATTAATATTATAAAGTTAAATTTATTTAGTAAAAATACATCATAAAGACATTGCAAGTGCAATGACGAGTTAAATCGTCATAGGTGAACAACGTGTGGGTGTGAAAAAATGAGTTAACTCTTTATCGGTCAACAATGTGCCAACAAATTTTTTAACCCTTTATTTACATGGAATACTTCAACACTTAACTCCCGTAGTTTTTTTTTGTGGACAGGTAATTTTTTCAAAAGATGTAAACAGAGCAGTGGTGGTTCAGAGGGGATAGAGCCCTTGCCCCCAAATGAGGTGACTCAGGCTCGAATCCCACAGACCAGATACGAATTCCGTCGGAGGTTTTCATGATTTTCTTTTCAGGTAACGCTAGTGCGGGTTCCCTGTCTTTTGGATTGGGTTCTAAATTATAAGGCTACGGAATTGAACATTGGTAGTCGCAGACTCAAAATTGGATCGGCTGTTCAATGACGATTATAACGGTACTGTACTTTATAAATACTTCACGCTAGAGCTGCGCATGGGCTATTGGCGATGGGCTGAGAAACATCCTCCGGAGACTACATACGCACGTCACATCCCATTTTACAGAGAGGACACATTCACACAGCCTGGTTGGTAGGGCACTGGGCCCATGTTCAAGAGTTCGTGGGTTCGATCCCCGGCCGAAGACATCGTGTAGTAAATGGGGACTGAAGCACGTTAAATCTGTCGAGTCACAAAGTCCTCCGTGTTCTCATAACAAATCATATATCTGGGATATAGATCCAGGAGTTTCCTTGTCTTCTGGATTGGTTCAAAACTACAAGACTACGGATTTGAACATTAGTATCCGTAAACCCAACATTGGGTCGGCTGTTCAACGACGGATATAAAACTATCCATATCCTTCATCAGATCGTAATTTTTACCTGAACTTGAGTTCGATCAATCTCCAATCCAGTACCCCAGAGGTACTTATTTGTTATGTGAACTAGAAGGACTTAGTTACCCTGACAGATTAAGCGTGCACCAGTCACCAATTTGTACATGGGGTGTCTTCGGCCAGCAGGGATCGAACTCACGTCCTCTCGTACATGCCCTACCAGCCAAGCTATCCGGGCCCTCGATGGTTATAAAGGATGTAAACAGTAATAGTAATATAAATTCGATATGAATATTTATTTGGGTTAAAATATTCCTAACGGAGCTTCAAAGGCTCTTTCGTCACATAAAATTACGCTTTTATCTGAATAATATGTTGTTCTTACAACTGCATTGAGTTTACAAATTTATTCATGATTCTTAGGTCAAGGTAAGCTCATCTTTTGTAAGCTATGCTTATTCTGGAAACAGTGCGAACCGTCAACATGAGGAAAAGCAACATTTTTGTTTTTTATTCTCTTATGATCCAATTATTTAATATTTTAAAAGTTACTCTAACGCTGTATTATAATTCGCAAAAACTTGAGAAATTTTGATTGATTTAATTCATTGAAAACTGGCCATTTAAAAAAAAAAAGATTTAATAACTCTTAAAACAAAGTTATTAATTGCCCGCTTTCTTTCTTATTGGATGATTTCCAGTGGACAGGTAAGTGAAATGATGTCAGCTTAGACACATCTTTACTTTTCTTAGCAGTTTAGCACTCACTCAAAGAATATTCTATGATTTACTTTTATTTCTGGAGTTCTTCTGAACAATCAAATAGCTGATAATTTTTATTTCAATTTATCGAAATCTAATTTTTAAAGGGAAAGGAATCCTGTCCGGTTCATTTCATCAAACTATTTTTAACTTTATAAAATCAAGCTCTCTAGTTTGCTTCGGAAACGAGTTTATCTAATATTAAAATTCTTAAACGTTTCACGGTACTTAAAAGGCTGGCTTAATATAATGAATTCAAGTTAAGAATCCTATATGTACTTGTGATTTAAGTTTTTTTTTAAAACTCTTTTAATAATAATTATTAATAAAATACCATACCATGCAGAGGCGAAACGTTAGAGTCAATCAATCAACATCAATAAAATTTTTGACGTGTAATTATGATTATTTCTACCTCTAATAACAATACAAATTAAATATATCCTTAAATAAATGTATGCTCATCATTCATTAAATTTTAATGTTTTAATTAAACCATCAGAAGGAGAGAAAAAAACACACCCGCACGCATCATTTTAGGCGTCGTACTTCACGATATCAATGTCAAGTTTAATATTTCCATCCAAGAAAGAACGAAACATGATGGCAATAATAATCCTGTAGATTTTATGTTTTCATTACTTCGTAGATAACTCAATTTTTCTGGGAAACTAGATCTTCTCTTCAGATTTTTGTACCTTTAAAACAACCCATTTTCTCTCCCCCTCCCTTTCTTGCCTGATCAATAAAAATTTTGACGTGTAATTCCAGCCTCTAATATGAAACTGTGTTACGTTTAATGAAAAAAAAAGTTACGTTATATATGCCTTTTATATTATGCAAATGAAGCTAAAAGATCAGTCTTCAGAAGGCTATAATTGTTATTCTTTTTATTTACAAATAGTTTTTCTTTTATTTCATAATTCTTTTTTACTTCAAGCGAAAAATATTTGATAGTTCTTGCTTGACAAAACTTCAGACATATATAAAGAATAAAATCACCCAGTCGTTAATATTTGCATGCTTATGTGTCTAAAACAAGTTCTTTTTATTAATTTTCTTTTTAAAAAATGTACTTTTTCCATTTATTTTACTTCAAGCAAAAGATATTTATTATTCTATTTGGACAAATCTTCAAACATAAATTAAAAATAAAATCATTTAGTAGTTAATACATGATCTAGATTTGTGTGCTTATGAGTTTAAAATTAACATAATTATTTTATATCTATACAGATAACTCTTTTATAGATATATTATGATTTTATAGATATATAATGCAAGCATTTTGTCTAACCAAGTTAAATTCTAACAATGAACTCTTATTGCAACCAACTTAGAAATTTTTGAAATAATGACCTATCCTCAAATGAAAAGACGTATAGTGCGAACGAGCAGGGCCGGCTTATGCATGTCGCGGCCCCTAGGCAATGCTCGTCTCGGGCCCCCTCCCCTACCGTCTTCTAACTTCCTAATTATTATATATCACAGTATATTATATATAGTATATTATCACATTATTCAATAAAAATATTGAATCAAACGAAAAGAATATAAGTAATTAATATATGCATTTAAAAAAAATCATACAATAAGCTTAAATATTAACTCTTCTAACTTTTTTTGTTACAAAATCGTTCAAGACATCCTAAAAGTTAACCTTTTCCAATACATCATTTTCAATTGCCATTAAGGCCAATGAATTTAAACGGTTTTGAGACATAGTTGAACGAAGACAGTTTTTAATTAATTTCAATTCTCGGTGGCTAGTTCTTCCCCTTTGTGGTTCTGTAGGAGAAGAAATTTAAGGAAACGTTCAGCCGAAGTGAAAATTCAATTGCACGAAGTGAAAATTCAACGATTACATTAAAAATGTTTCAAAAATGTTGTCTATGACCCAATACAACGCATGTATTTAGCGGATCGGGGAATTCCCAGTCATGCGACGAACGAACCAGTACTGCCAACCTTATTTTTACATACTCTTTGGTAGCTTGGCCATAGAATATACATACCTATGGTAGGTACCAGAACAGTAAGTGTGCATTCACAACGTAGAATTTTGCGCGTTTTTCAAGTGTGTTGTGTTAAAAAAGCTGCTCTTACTGTATAGTCATCTGATTAGTCGGCGTTAAAATTACCGCGATAAAATTGCTTGCGATTATATTACTGCGTTATATATGAACTAACTACCATAATATTAATATCTAATTTGGAATGCGTTCCGAAATCTACTAAAATAGCGTCGATGTAATGTACAGAGCAGGACAATCGTCATTGAAATTTCGAATTAAATTTTTACTGTTTAAGGAAACATTGTCAATTTTTTTCTCTGTAGCACAGGGCCCCTGAAGGTGGCGGGGCCCCTAGGCAGTTGCCTACAGTGCCTAATGGATAAAACGGCCCTGCGAACGAGTTACTATAGAACACTCACTGCTTCTTATTTATTAATTTTTTTTTGATAATGTATTTACATATATAATATTTAGTGATTATTTAAATTATAATTCAAAAAAAAAAAAAAAAACTAAATTCACACATTTATTTTTATTAGCTTTTACTTTAAAATCAAATATTCAAAACCCAGCTATTTTGCAAATTGATCTAATTTAGTTCGTTAAAATGTAATGAGATTAATAGCACAATAAAGTAATTGTTCTTTTTCTTCTATCAATTTTCTGTGCTGACAAAATATTTATTAAATACTAATTGTTTAATTTACGATATACAGTCGGATCTCGTTTTAACGAAGCCGAAGGGTAGCAAATTTTTTTAAACATAAACCAATAAAACAGCAAAAGACGTTTACGATGGTTTTAAGAAACAAACTATTAAAGCAAAAACACCAAATAATTATTAATTTTAGGATAATCAGTATTTTTAAACAAAAAGGTATATTTCTATCATCTCTCTACAAATTCTATCACTAGGAGAAAAAATCACTTAAAATGTTCTTAGTTTCCAAACTTAACCATTATCTTGAGACAAAAAGTGGGCGATATGTGAAAAACACCAGCAGAAAAAAAATGGCAGGAGATATTTGTTTATACCCAGTGAATATTTCATTCTATTACCTTAGCCAGAGATGCCAACTTGCTTTGGACAAGGGATAAATTCCCTGTACTTTTAATGTATGATTCTTGGTTTTTGTAAATTCGATTTATAATGCTTTTACTAAACACTTTTAAATAATTCAAAGGCTTGTGTCGTACGCCATGTTGTTTCAGTTGTGCCGTGTGGAGCGTTCTTAAAAATTGGCAAAATTAACCGAAAATCAGCACATTTTAGTTCGTAGTTCTCGACCTTTTCGTAAATTTTTTGTCTAATCCGGAGCAGTTGGCACACCTGCTTTAACTTTAAAAAAGGCACTGTCTGATGACTGAAGATCCAATTATTAATATTTAAATTCAAAATCAATTGTGGTAGAGCGAACCACCTTTTTTCTGAAAAATGACATCCATGTACTATTATTTTTTCTTTTCTTTCTTCTTTGAAGAAGGGAACCGCCCTTTTAACACTGTTTCACGAAGCTCTGTCGCCAAGTAAAATTAAAAAGCCATAATTTAAGTGCCTTACAGTTGAGGCATTGCGATGATTTTAAGCTATGTATATAATCTTATAGTGAAGAATTATATGGGCTTTTGAACAAACAAATAACTTCAATATTTTAATATTTATAATTCTTTTTTAAAAAATCGCCAATTTGGTAACATTTTCCCACCCAGATGACAAAAATCAAAATTATCAGTTATTGCAAATTTTAAGAGTCGAGGTAATGCAGCATTGTAGTAAGTTTTAAAATATTTTATTTTATTTTATGACCGCCGTTGAACAGCCGACCCAATTTTTGGGTCTACGACTACTAATGTTCAACGCCGTAGCCTTGTAATTTTGAACCAATCCAGAAGACAAGGAAACTCCTGGATCAGTACCCCCAGAGGTATTGATTTGTTATGGGAACATGGAGGACTTTGAGAATTTTAAAATATTAAAAAATTAGACCACAAACGCTTTTCATTTTCACAAAACTGTGGCTTTTTTCCATATTGACGTTTTGCGCTATTTTCAAAATAAGCCTAGACAGTGTTGGCTTTAGATAGGCTAAACTTGACCTAACAGTCATAAGTAACAGTTGTTAACTCACAGCAGTTATAACTCCTTCGAAAAATAGCCTTAAAAGGACATTAGACACAAATGTTTTAAAGGCTTTTATTATCACTCACTCTCACAACTAGAACCAAAAATTTTACTAATAACTAAATGAAATGCTCACAATAAGTTTTCACTATCAGCAGGAAAACAAGGCAATTCCTTTCTTTTCCCCAAGGTTCACCACAGATCTGCATCATTCACCTCGAAGGTACACGTCTCTAACGTGTTCATTTGATGACGTTAGCAATAGTAGTTTGATTTGAATTAACAGCAACCTCAACCTCAGTTCTAAGAAAATATGAACTATCTTCATTTGTCCAGTTCAGGAAAAGTGTTTTTATAAGGGGTAACATTTATTTCGTCTTAATCGGGACGAGTTTTTATTATGTTCTTACTAAAATATGTTATTGTTTTTTACGATAACGTGGTAGGGAAACTGTTTTCCTTGTCTCAAGCGAAAATTCGCAATTTGCGTATTCGTCTTAACGAGTTTCACAATACATTATATTCACTACACGTGTATTGTACAATACATATGCGTTGTTAATTTTCATTTGAAATCGTTTCGTTGAAAAAAATCGTTTGACAATAGCTTAAAAATTAATAGCTGAGAGAACACCACAATTATTTCGTGGAATTCAGAGCAAAGTTGTAAAAAAGAAACCTTATTTGTAAAGGCAGATCAGAACTAAAATTTCGCCATATGGATAGTATCAGCGCTAACCTCGCGCCAAAGATATATCCGAAAAACCACCTCCTTTGGGAACCTATCTTTATATTCTATTTTTCTTCCTTAGAATTTTTGTTTTCTTTAGAATATTGAAACCAAAAACCACTTTGTGGAATCTTTCACCAAGAACGAGATATGATTCGAAAAGGGGCGGGGAGAGGGGAGCATCACAACCCGTCGTCAGGATTGCTTTTACCATCATATCATATCACTTGATTCACGTTAATGGGTCGTCTGAATTTTTTTTTTTTTTTTAATTATTTATTATCATTTTCTCATTTGGCGACCAGCATCAATGTATTTTTTTACTTTCATTCATCGCCATTTGTAGAGTATACAGTGGTTAATTCATTTTACGGTTTTCATGAATAGTTTCTTTTGTTTGATGGAGCATCTGCCTACGCGAGAAAATAGATATTTTCAGTTCCCTTGAATTGATAAAAAGTTGACGCTACAACTTGGCGTCTGAATATATGTTTACGATTTCTATTTAAAAAAAAAAAAAAGACGAATTTGTTTTAAGATAATAAAAAAAATTTATGATTTATGAAAAAATCACACCGGAAATAGGAATGAAAAACTTTTTTATTTTGATTTAGTAACCATTTTTATTTTTAACAGAATTTTAATTGTTACTATTATCGAACTTATTTTGATATAGTTAAAACGTAATGTTTTAAGAAGTAACATAGTAAAAAAATCTGTAGATTACTAGAAAATATCAAAGAAATTGGAGTTTCGTAAACTTTTCTAGTAATGTTACTGCAATAAACGTAGATAACATAGAAAAGTTTATATAATCCCAGGTTCCCAAAAGTTTCTAGTAATAGTACTGTTTTTTCTTTTTTTTTTTTTTAAATTATTATTTTTTTTTACAATAAATAAGGGGCTTTATTTACAAAATTTGCAATTTAAAAATCCATTCAGTGCCTCAGAAACCATTCAGTGCCTAGTTTTTTTTCCGCATACTATGCTATTTTCATTACTGCTGTAAGTTTGCAGCAATTAATCATGACTATTAGGCCAAGTTTAGCTACCGCTCTCAATGCTGCTTATTCTGAAATTGGAACAAAACGTCAATATGGAGAAGAGCCTCAGTTTTGTGAAAATAAAAACGTTTGTGGTCCAAATTTTTAATATTTTAAAACTTACTCCAATGCTGTATTATCTGGGCTCTTAAAAATTTTCAATGATTTTGATAATTCTTATCAAAGTGGAAAAAATATCGATAATTGGTGGTTTTTGTAAAATTAAATAACTCTTTAAATATTTAAGTTCTTTGTTTGTTTTAAAGCGCGATAATTTTTCACGACAAGATGGTATTTATAATTCAAAAAATATAGCTTTGTTTCCAGTGCAAAGCACTAAAATTCTGGCTTTTTTTTATTTTTCTTTGCGAAAGAGTTTCGAGAAATCATGTTAATTAATGTTAAATTAGCGTCCTCACGAATTCATGGTTTCATTGGGTTGTTAATTATGCGTCTCTGACTTTCTTGTAGATCACTTTTCAAATTTATGTAATTAATGAGCGCTGTGAAGTTGGATCTGAAGAAAACTTTAAAAGAGTCGTAGTTAAAAAATTAGCTTAACTCAGACTAATTAAATTTAGGTCTTACAGATTAAAAAGTTCTTGATAATATAAAATTGCTTTATATAAATATTTATACTTAAGTAAACAAAACGGCTACTTAAAAAAATATTGTGTCAATTATTCAAATATTAACTTAACATAATTTATCAGTTTTGAACTTAGGTTTCATTGGAACAATTGAAAAGAAATTCAGAAAAATTGATTAAAAAAAATCAATATTATCAAAAAAATTATTAATGAGTATGATAACAATTCACAACCAAGTTAATTTAGCGAAATTGAAAGTTAATTAAAATGATATGCAAATGAATTTGATGTTTTGTTTGTAATAGTTTTACAGTTAATAAATTTTCTTTTGTAATAAGTTGCTTGTACGTGTGGAAGTGTGCACGTGATTTTTATTTAATAATTATTTATAAGAAAAGCGGTATAATGGTTTTAAACAAATTTAATATTTTATAAAGAGCACCAAAAAAAGCAGACCAAATGGTTTGAAGGGATGTCTTTAAATATGCTAATTAATTATTAGTGCAGACGATATTTTAAATTACGAAATCAGACACAAAAAAGTACTTTCTCTGAATAGCCATACAATTTTTTCAATGGATTCGGATATTTGATCCCCAAAATATAGGGTCTAGCTGCGATCAGGGAAATATGGTCTCGATAGTTTGGTCAGGAATGAGATGCAAAGTTTGGACCCCTTAATATTAATTTTTGTGTACTTCGCCGTATCTCGAGAAATTCTTAAGCTAATAGAACAAAAATTTGCAGACAATTATAAAATTCATTTATCCAAAAAAAAAATTCCATGCAAAAAATAAATTTTAGTAAATATTTATTATTTTATAAAATAATAGTAGAAAACATTTTAAATTGTAAGGTTCACAATTTTTCTTATAAAGTATGTAATTTTACATGGCCAAGTACAAAATTTGAACGAAATCGATAGAATTGTTTCGGAGAAATCAAATTTTAAAAAAGTCAGATAGTTAAAATTCGATTTCTGGGGAACTATCCCCCCCCCTATTTTGAGCTTCAAAAATCCAAATAGTGTTTTCAGAGAAAGTACGTTTTTGTGTCTGATTTCGTAACTTAATTAATAGTTGGCACTAATCAATCAGCATATTTGAAGTCACTCCCAGGAACCATTAAGATTATACGTGAGAATCCGATCATTAGAACAAAAGTTATTCAGGGTATCTTTTCTTATTTTACGCACTATACATTTCATCTAGCGATTCCGTAATAATCACACTTAGGGCAAAATGTCGAAGACTCTACACTTTGAGCATTCCATCTTTAAATATAGTTTATTAATTGCATTAGTGCTCATGAATAACTCAATAACCTAATTTTCAGGTGCTAGTACTCAATCTTAATGTTTTGAGGGTCTTACCTTAAATATGCTAATTAATTATGATAGACGATATTTCAAGTTGAGTAATCACATACAAAAACGAACTTTCTCTACCTAAACATAATTTGTTTTCCAACCAATTCAGATTTTTGATCCTCAAACTATGAAGGGTTGTCGTAATCTGGAAAATGGGGTTCTTATAGTTTAGCTAGGCGAGCGGTTGAAAGTTTGAACCTCTTAATGTTAATTTTACTTTTTTCGTATTTCGTAATATCAATCCAAGCTATTTTTCTACAGTTTTTATTCATTACGCATTTTAACATAGTTTTGAAATTCCCGATATTTATATATATATATATTACTACACTCGAAGCATTTATATGTGCCTTCGATTTGTGCCAATTTTGTCGTAAATCTGAGATTTTTTATTTCGTTCATACAACAGCATTGCCATGTTTTTCCTCGGGGTTTCGAAAATCCTGATATTTTAAATCCGGTATTATAAGGAATTGCAATTTTCGAATCAAGCATTTTAATCATGAACTTTGAGGTGCTTTATTTGTGCCGATTTAATAGTCAATATATTAAATTTTCCTCTTTTCTTTTACAGTTTTTTTATTTTGATATTTTTAATACAATATTATTAAGACCGGAATAGCCTGGTTGGTAGAGCAATGGGCCCATGTCCAAGAGGGCGAGAGTTCGATCCCCGTCGGTCGAAGACTCCCTGTGTAATAAATGGTGACTGATGCCCGTTAAATCTGTCGTGTCACAAAGTCTTCCATGTTCCCATAACAAATCATACCTCTGGGTGTACTGATCCAGGAGTTTCCTTGTCTTCTGGATTGGTACGAAATTACAAGGCTACGGAGTTGAACATTAGTACTTGAAAACCCAAAATTTGGTAGACTGTTCAGTGAAGGTTTTAAAATAAAATAAAATACAATATTATTACAAAACTAAAAATTCGAATGAGGGTTTTTTAATTGTTTACTGTTTTGAACTTTTTTTCGAATTTTTTGTAGCTTAAAAAACAGTTTTAAGATTTAAATTTATAAAATCTCTTATAATTCACTATATATAAATGTCCTAAAATTAAGAATAACTGAACTGAATCCCAACTGATTGTTGACTTATTTTGAACTTTAATACGTTTGTTTTATTTTAAATAATTTCAGACTCCAATCTTTAATTAAACTACTTAATTTTCATTTAATTTGCTCAACATAATATTTATCTATTTTCTATTCTATTTTTTACTTTCGTTTAAGAACATTACATTTAATTTATTTCAAAATGCAATTTTGTGTTACGTGATGTGATAAAAAAAACCATCACTTTTTCCCCATCTATAAATTTTTTTCGATAAATCTATTTTAGGATAAAAAGGAAACAGCTTTACTTTGAAAAGTATCAGTTTGGTTTTCTTGAGTTTTTAATTTTCATTTACATTAAGTTTTTAATGAATTGTGCTACATTTGCTTTGATGCACAAAATTCATAAAAATTTATATTACAAGAGTATGTAGGAAAAAGTATAGGGAGTATGAAGAAATTAAAAAAAATATGATTGACAACTAATTTGAGATTTATTACTGTTAAACTTATAGGAAAAAACATATTTGATTGATCTGTAGCTCGCTGAAATGTAACTATGGAGTTAAAATGTGACATGCTGAAAGAGTAATTTTTATTTGCGAACTTTCACGAATTTTGTTTAAAAATTCGAATTTGTTCGAAAGTTGTTGCAAATTTAAGTATTTTTTTTAATTTAATTATTGACTACTTAACCATTGTTGTAGAAGAATTTTTTTCCGTACGAGATCTTTATTTTATAAGCTCATGTTCAAGTAGATGTCAATCATAAGTAACAATAAGAGATTATATGTTGCCAGATATAGATCCTAACAAAGCAAAATTTTAAAAAATACAAAAAATTAATAAAGAGCATTAAAAGCTATTCCCCATTCGAATTGTTAAGATTCAAGTAAAATTATCAAGCCAATCTGTATTCCTTAGGTTAAATTTTTTTTTTCAAGTGTAAATGATTTTTTTCTCTCCAAATCTAGGTAACCTTCTATGTCGTTATGATTAGCATATTAACAAAATATATTAGTTAAAGTTACAGTAAGTGTATAGTTTGAAAACAAAATATTGTGTTGTTTTTTTTAGAAAATATTGACGTTTAATTAAAAAAAACAATGAAGAATGAAAAGTAATTACATAAGTTGGCGAGCAGTGCCTCTGAGTTAACTAAAAAGTTTCTATTCTCCAATTAGTTATTTAAATACCAGCAACAGTACTCATAGTAAATGGAGTGTTCTGTAGATACTCAAAAATCAGGCCAACTACGAACCCTTTCAATGACAAGCATTCTTTAATTTGAATAATTCAGTAACAGTTTTCATTTTGATTTCTTTCCCTGATTCATAGTTTTTATTTGTCACTTTTCAATTACTTGGAGAAGTGTAATCAGATCTAATTTGTTACAGGCAGAATGTAATTTGATATTCGTATGCTTCCAAAACTTGAGAAAATAGTTAAAGTTTTAAAAAATTAAGATGAAAAAAAACATTTGTTTTTAATTTTTTAAATATTCTATAAAAATTTGATTTTACAAAACGATGATAATGATTTTGTTAAAGGAAGGTTTTAGCCTGTTGTAATATTATAATGATTCTATCCAAGAAAATTTAATTTCAATAATCGACTGATTTTATAATCTAGTAATTTTATTAGTTGCCCTCTCTGTATTTAAAAAGGTTGACCAAATTCTAAAATAAGTTTCTTTTCCACAGTTCGTGCTCAGTTGATTCTTTAAACGAGTTTTATCACAGGTATGACACAAGTACGATTTCTCTTCAGGTGAAGAGTTTCTCTTAAATGAAATTTCTGAGTAAATATTTAATAACGTACATTGCATGAATTAAATTTTTCTCAAGTATTAACAAGATAGTGTATAAATTTAAAATTCTCTTCTGAAATCATACTCTTAGTATAATACATACAGAATGAATAAGACTTTTATTCAGTATGAAAAGAAAGCATTTATTTGAAAAAAATTTATGCGCAAAATTTTTACGGAAAAAACAAGAAGAAGCTAAAATTAACCAATATGATCGTTTAGAAATAAGTGTTATAAGAATAACTGAAATTTAAACAAATAAAATTTAATATATACGTAAAAGAAGAAAGTTTTTCCTTTTATTTTTAATATTTATTTCACGTATTAGTATTTATTTTAGTTTTATATGGAATTTCAAAATTTATACATCATTGTAGTAGAGACAGTTCTTTATTTTTTTTACAGTGATTGATTATAAAAACTAATATGCTGTTTTTCAATATGTGATTAATAGTTGAGAGATTATATGCGTAATAAGTGATTTGGTAGCTTAGTAATATTAATAAAATGCAATTCATTATTTTTTTCAGTTTCTTATACCATTATGAAATTAACATTTTAGCATAAGTATTTACATAAAACATATAATTAAAAATAGTTCAATTCAAGATATTTTTAATTTTATTTTTCTTTCCAATTGGTGCTTTTTACTTAATTTAAGTAAATAAAAATAGCTTAATAAATTAAATAGTTTAGATATTAATACATTATACTAGTTTGCAATTAAAAGTTATTTTAAAAGAGAATTTAAGTAATCCACATTTCTTTTTTTAAAAAAAGTTTCTTCCATTTCTATCACTTTCCAATAAGTTTCTTTCTAATTAGGAAGAAACTTATTTTGCCTCAATAGGTTTTTTTTCTCCACTCCAGTAGAAATCTTGCACACAGTGTGATGATGTCTATTTCCTTCAGGGGTCTGATTAGAAGAAATTTGGGTCCGTTAACGGACCCTTCACAAATTTGTTTAGCTTCATTATTGGTTTGTTAATTGAATAGACCCTTCCCTGGGGGGGGGCAGAGGGTTGAAAATGTAATAAGTATTCCAAGTTTCCCTAAATTTAAATTCCAAGTATAGTGTTCTAACAAAATATTTCGACTTTTACAAACATCGTGTGGGCATTCTTATTAATATTAAATCATAATTTTTTTTCGTAAATAAATAATTGATCAATTTATATTTATTCATAAAATTAATTAAAAGAATATTATGTAAATAAAAATTAATTTCTGGCAATTTTTTAAATTAAATATTATAAATTTAAGAATTTTTTAAGTTTACTTAATGCGCAACACATTAAAAGTGATACATAACCAAGTTGAGTTAGTTAAAATATGCAATTGAAATTATTAGAAGCGTGAATGATTTTGAATTTTGTTTCCATTATTCGTCTGAAATTAATATTCTGTGTTGAGCAGTATAGGCTAAATACCAAATATTTGTATGTTGCATCTCTAATTTAGTAGTAGCAATTGTTGAGCAGAATCTTGTACCTATTTACAATTTAAAAACTTCTTGAAAAGGTTTTTAGCAATTTTTGCAATAACAGGACCCTATTTGCACAAATTCACAAAAGCAGGACCCTGGTTGAAAGAATGTGACTTAACGCTTATTTTATATTCACAAATTATGAGTAGTTTTTTCACCATTTTACAAAAACAGGACTTTTCACAAAATGTCTGGACAGACCCCTGATTAAATTTCTTCTATTTGTGATGAGCACTCTCTAATTCATGATAAAGTACTCTCTCTAGTATGAATAAGAGCATGCTTAGTTAAGCTTATTTTTTGAGTGAATGTTTTATCACATACATTGCATAAAAAAGGCTTTTCTCCGGTATGAACAAGAGCGTGTCTAGTTAAAGAAGTTTTCCGCGAGAAAGTTTTATCGCACACACTGCATGAATAAGGTTTCTCTCCCGTATGAATAAGAGTGTGTTTAATTACAGAATTTCTCCATGAGAATTTTTTATCACACACACTGCATGAATAACGTTTCTCCTTATTATGAATCACAAAGTGATCGTTTAAACTGTTTTTACAGGTGAAAGATTTATTACACACGTTGCATGAAAAAGGTTTCTCTCTAGTATGAACCCGTAAGTGCTTAGCTAAGTAATTTTTCCACATGAAAGTTTTATCACACACAATGCATGAATAAGGTTTTTCCCCACTATGAACACGAGAGTGCTCACTTAAACTTCCTCTTTGTGTGAATGTTTTATAACATATATTACATGAATAAGGTTTCTCTCCAGTATGAGCAAGAGAGTGTTGAGTTAAAGATTGTCTTCGTAAGAAAGTTTTCGCACAAACACTGCATGAATAAGGTTTCTCTTCCATATGAACAAGACAATGTGCTTTTAAATTAGCTTTCTGTTTGAATGTTTTATCACACACATTGCATGAAAAAGGCTTTTCTGCATTGTGAATAAAAGAATGCTGATCTAAACTACACTTCCAAGCAAAAGATTTATCACACAGATTGCAGGCATAACGTTTTTGTTTCGTTAAATTACACTCCTTTAAATTATATTTTTCAGACATGCTTCATGAATAACGTTTTTTACCTGAATAAACAAGAAAAAACTTAAGGACTTATTTTATTGTTTGGTTATGCTCACAGAGTGAATGAAAATGATTAGAACATCATGTTGTATTAAAATTAAATTTCATGAGAACGTTTTACAACAATAACCGCATGAATAAGACTTTTCGTTAGTATGAATGAGTGATTTTAATTAAAATGCGATTTTTGGTTTTATAAAGTATGAATAAAATTTCTTTCGAGCATTAAAATTTTATTTATGTTAAAACCTTATTTCTTCCAACAAACATATTGTTAATGATTATTTTCAGTGTAAACAAGATGTTAAACCACTATAATTTTCAAATGTTGCATTAAAGAATCTGTAATGAAGCACTATTTTTTTTTTAGTATTGAAGAGAGAAAGTTGTCCATTTTAAATTGTCAAAGTTACATTCTAAGTTTTATTCAAGATGATGTTCTCTTATGATCAAGTTAGAAACCCTTATTGAAAAAGGTTGCGCAATAGGGGAATGTAAATATCAATCGAGACAAACGTAATAAAATTTTGCGAGCTAATGGTTTATTTTAATTCACCGGAAAACTATTATCAACATTTAGCTATTTGATTAATGTTTTGATATTTTAGATTCGGAGAAGATGCGACGAACTTAACGCTATGCAGACTCCATGCTTATAGCTCTTTATTTGTGACAAAATTAAGTAATTCTCTGAACGCTTAAAATTCAAGGACGCAAACAAGAAACTGATTGGAGAATTTTTCGCAAGTTAATATATTTCACCAATCAGATTCACACCTGTCAAATTTCTTAATACAGTAAGAACAGTGCGCTTTGCTATTTACATACATTTTAAGGTCTTAATGTTTGAATAATTTAAATTATAATCGGTTCAAGAATATTTTTTAACTCTCTTATTTATTTCTCATTTGAGTTTACTAAAAGATAAAAAATTAAGCAAAAGTCATTGGTTAGCTAAGCATGTCGTATGAAAAGTGAAGAGAGCATCTATTTTTCATTAGTTTCGCTTTTGCGTTTACTGCTATTATTTTTCCGATTTTTCCTATCGAGTAAGGGCTGAACGTTAGTATTTTAATTTTTTTAATATTAAAATAATTTTTATTATTTTATATTGTTTTCCTTAGAAATTTTGCCGTTATAATTATATTAATTACATATTACTTTCTGTTTTGCACTATGATTTTTGCTTGTGAGCTAACTTGCATATTTTTAAAATTAAAAATATGTTCTTTTATTGAATTGCATTAATGGGGTTAACAACAGATGCTAAAAATTTGAAAACATTTTTTCTCTATTAAATGATTTCCTTTATTATATACTTTGAAAAAGGTAGCTTTATTATGTATTCATAAATTTTGATTCAGAAGAGCAGGTAACAATTTTTGCATGCTGTTTTCTTTAAAAAAGATGCTGATGTAACATTATGTGTTACCTACTTAACAACTAGTTTTTAAATTTGTAAAAGTTATTGAGTAAGTGCAATGACTTATTAGTACTGCTCGAATTTTTGAACTCTAACATATGCTTTTTAAAGTCTACAAATACAACATTGGTAAATGGCGTTATTGCTCAGATTTATTAAATCAATTCCTTCATGTGATTGAAATATTTACCAGAAAATATTATATATAAACCATNTTGTGTTTAGAAGCTCTCGCGGGCCGCACTTCAGTAGTCGAAGGGCCGCATTTGGCCCGCGGGCCGCAGGTTGTGCACCCCTAGCTTAATGTTTCATATTTTATTACATTTACATTATTTTTGTGCACATGAATTTGAAGTGAAAATGCTGCCAAATAATTTCAGTTTTCTCCCTAAACGTTTTTAGAAGAGCGGCCGACACCCTTTGCCCTTTTCTAAAAACCGCCATTCCTTAAATACGCTGCCTTTTTATTCATATTCCATTTTGGAAAAAAATTAATTCACTGTTTAAACAATAATTACACAGTGGTTAAATTATCTGTGTTTATAGGTTTAATTTTGTTTTTTGTTAGAATTATTCTTTACTGGTTTAATTTTTATAAGTTTCTCTTTTTTTTGGAGGTGTATTAGTTACTCTCTTAAGTGATTCTAAAATTATTTTTTAAATAAATATTTTTTTTAAAAAAAGCATCATTGCTTGCTTATTTTCTCATAATTTTTAGTTTAAATTATATGAAAAAGCTTTCAAATTGTTTATTCATTATTATAATAATTTTTTTTTCCACGCACACCCACAGCATTGTGCTCAGTGATTGTAGGGGAGATTTCTGTATCGTAATCTGTGGCAGAATTATTGCCAAGTCTTGGCAACTTCCGGGCAGCGGCCTGCTAGAAACTAAAAAAAAAATCCCAGAAAGGGACCAACTCGAAATGTAGGTATAACTCGTAGCCACCCCCCGGCAAACATCTACATGTTTTTTTTAAAGAAATTTGCTAGTTTAAAATCTATTTGGCACCTTGGCGATTGTAGTTGGCGCAACAGATCACGATATGGAAATATCCTGATTGTCTTTTAGCATACTTTTAATTATTTTTTATAAACTAGACATTTTTCTCATATTTTGATAATGTGTGAGAATTACTTTTCTCGAATACACATTTAAAATAGTATAAGAGGGTAATTCAAAAATTTTTAAGATCAAATTCAGTTATTGCATACTAATAGAATTATATTTTCATTTTGATAAATTTTTATGGTGTTAAGTGAGTGAGTGTCCTTTCAAAACTTAAAAGAGCCTTATTCTGTGAGGAAGCACTCTTACCTTTTTTGTTGCTAGGGAGAACCCTGTAATTGTATGATCTGACTGTAGCTATTCGCCAGTCTTATTGTAGGATATTGTTTACCAGATATCTACCTACAACAATTTTAATTAACAAACTACAATATATTTACTAGATTCTAATCATAACTATAGAGTAGGACCATACCTGGCATTTACCTTGTACCCAACCAGATTAATTTTATTTTACCCAGCTTTATCCATACATTTCATTACCCGGACCCGGCAAAAAAATTCTCTGAGTACCCAGATCTCATTTTTAGTCTCCAGGCCCAGTAGTGGGTACCCTAAATGGGTGTTTACTGGGTATCTAGAGCCAAGTAATATTCATTTTAATTAATATTCTATATAGTTCAACACAACCATATTCAGATTTACAGTAACTTTAAAACTCTTCATTTTAACTAAATTAATATGATAATTTAATAAATACAAATTAGAACTAGGGAATTAATGATAGTTATTAAATGTTAATAAAAGCATAATGATTAAAAGTCAGATTACTGAAGATTTTATTAAGTACCCGAAACCAATCTGGTAAAAGGTTCCATTTTCATCGGATACCCAGACTTGGCAAAATTATTACACACAATACATTTCTACTATATAGTATCAAAATTTTTTGAATTAACATATAATTTTTTATTCTCTAGGTTATTCTCTGAAATGAGTTCATTTTTAAAGGAAAAATGGGAAAATCTAACAGCCAGCTTACAAATGAGCACACAAGAAAAGTGGTGGGATATATTATGCTCTCGATACTCAGAACCTTGTAGGAAGTTTCACACATTTTTTCATCTGGAACACATGTTTAAGCTTATGGACTCAAATAGTGATGATATTCATGACAAAACATCAATGTCTTATGCTATATTTTTTCATGAGTGAGTGTTTTGTTTTGATCATAAGATTGTTTAATTAAATGTGGTAATTTGGTATTTAATTTGAAATTTGCTTTAACTTGCATTACTTTTTTGCTTGCAGCATTGTTTATGATGCCAAATCCCAAGATAACGAAGAAGAAAGTGTCAAGGTTTTCAGAGAATTTGCAGGAGATTCTGGAATAGTAGAAGTAATATTTTCTGAGTTTATTTAGTATTCCAAATTATGTGCCTTTTGTAGATGATCCAATTGGTCTTTTAATAAATTATCATTATAATTCTTTACTTTTACTACCTATGACAAAGATCTTTGAATTTGATGAATTAGATTAAATTATTAAAATCAGTAGAATTTGCCTTGCAAAAATTATCTGTTTAAATTACTTAGTATTTATTAAATTTTCTAGAAGACTTATTATATCATATGTGGCCAGGGTCTGAAGGTGTTAAAATAAGTGTACTTGTTAATGGAAAAACTTAAAAAATACTTAAGGTAGAACAAGTTGACAAATTTGAGAGGTTAAAACAAAATGTTTATTCTTGAAACCCACCCACCATGAATGTTGAAATAAGAAAACATGTTGACTTCTAAATAAACGTGGAAAACGAGAGAAAAAAACGTGGTAGCCAAGGGATAAAATTGTTGTTAAACAAGGCAAATCTAGTTGGGATACATTTCTAAGCGAAAAATGGAGGTGTGGATTTGATTCACTGATCATTAATCAAAATGGCATTCATATGAAATAAACTTAATTCTAGATCATCAAGATGAGCTGATGTAACAGGTTATCAACGTTAAATTTATCTCCAAAGGTCCTGATTATGTGCAGCAATGTCTTTACTGTTTCCGTTTCTCAATGTTATTAATTTCATTTTTTTTACAACAAGTGTTTTCTAATAATGTGTTTATCATTTATTAAACGGCTTAGAATTTATTTAAAAATATTTCATTATAATAATATAAATTTCGGTTGTTCAAAAGTTCCATGCCTGTCCTTATGGCACCTAACAAAAATGGACATGAACTTAGGTACGACCAAATAATTAGGAGTCTTCCGGAGTTTAGGAGACATCTTAGGTTTTGTTTAAGATGAACACAGAAAAATTTTATAGCATATTTATTAATTTTATTATTAAGATTTTTTTTAAAATTTTAAGTTGAGACTTATTACTTATGATTGACAATACTTGTATTCTTTATAAATCCTGTAAATGATGTAAGAAATTTTTTTTTTCAAGTTGGATGAGATTAATAAGAAAATTTGATGATTTAGGGAATTGAATGAAATTTACTTTTTAAAAACACTTAGGAATTATTATTTTAAATTAAAAGTGAAAAGATAAAAAAGTGAAAGGTAGTTCAGATATTAAATTTGATTGTTTGCAGATCATATTAAAGTTATAATTATAGTTTATATTATTTAAAATTATTTAAAATTATAGTTTGTAAGCTATGTATGTTGTGTTCTTGTACTTTTCCAAGATTGTTAAACAAGCTTTTAAATGAAATGCTTATTTTATTCTCAAAACTACTAAGTTTTTTAGAATTAAAATTACACCCAAATTAATATACTTTTTTCGATTACATTGACTTAGGTCTAATTTGTTAATTTTGGAGTTATAAACTTGTGTTACAATTAATTAGTTTGCCTGTTTTTAATTTTGCCTTTCAATGTATTCTTGCAATAGTTATTTTATTTCTTTAATTACTGAAAATGAACATTCTAATTTTAATAAATTGCTTCTTTTAAAGCAAAAATATATTTTATTATTATTTATTTTTTTAAGTTGCTTTATCTATGGACATTTTATTTTTATCATTTTTCAAACATTTCATTGCTTAAAAGTTATAGCCGTTTTTAGTTTTGCTCTTCAATGTTTAGATCTGCCCTTCATAATGATTAGTTGCCTATTTTGAGAAGTCTTTTATAATGATTTCCTGGATAATTCATTTTTTAATGATGTAAGTTTTATTCTTTTGATTTCTGTTATTATTTGTGTTTCTTTTACTTTTACTTGATTTTTAATGTTTTATCTAATACTATGCAAAGTTAATTTTGTACAATCTTTTCTTCCTATTATTGTTTGTCGTGTTCGTATTATTTTCCAAGGAAAAAAAACACCACTAGGTTTAATGGTCACTGAATAAAATATTCTTTAAGGCCCTTTAAAAATACATTCTTTTTGCAGTTCCACTAAAAAATTAATTAAGTAGGACCTTGAGTTTTTGCTTAAAAATTTTAATATAAAATAAATGTTTGTTTTTTTTAAATTTCGTTTATAAGAATTAACTTAATTTTTTTTAACTTCAAATTTCATATTATTATTTAATTTTTATATGCATATCATTAGAGGCCTTTAGAAGTGAGAAATATTGTGTTTAAGGCTCCTTTTTAAATAATCATTACAAAAATCTTTTAAGTTAACCATATATTATAATTCTGCAATTTTATTATAAAATGGAATACAATATTTTTGAATTTCTAAAAAAAATTTAAAATTTTTTAATTTCTTTGGTGTGACCCTCCTATCCTAGATATGTAATGCCCTAACAATGCTTTTGTTCTAATTATTTTATTTAACTTTGACATCAGTGCAAATAATAATGTTTAATATAACAAAATAAAATTTAGTGTGAAAATTAAAACAGTAATATGTCTCAGAAATTTTTGATTAATTAAAGTATGGTATGTATGAATAACCTTTATAATATTTTTTATAACCACTCTGAATAACTTTTGATCCTAATGATCAGATTTTCACATACTAGGAGTCAATCTTAAAGGTTTGAGAGGATAACCTCAAATAAGCTAATTAGTTAATACCAGTACAGACTATGTTTTAAGTTACAAAATGGGACACAGAAATGCACTTTCTCTGAATGAACACACCTTTTTTACTATGGATTTTTGACCTTCCAAAATATAGTAGGTAGCTGCAATCTGGGAAATAGGTTCCTAATAGTTTGGTCAAAAGAGTGGCCTCTTAATATACATTTTTCTTTTGCATATTTGCCATATTTCTTTAAAAAAAATTCTGCACACAGTTATAAAATTCTTTCATCCAAAAAAATTATCCATGCAAAAATTTTTAATAATAGATGAAAAGAAAAAATTTTGAACTGTAATGTGTACAAACTTTTATATCTTTTAAAGAATGTAATTTTATAAAAAAAAATACAAAGTTAGAACGAAATCATTCAAATAATTGAATTGTAAAAAGTTGTAATATTTAAAATTTGATTTCACAGAAACTACTCCCAAAATAGTGAGAAAAAAATTGCATTGCATCTTTTGTAGTAAATTTTTAATTACTTATTGGATTAAAAATGCAGGAAATATATTTTCAGACATACGAAACATCAATAAACTAGCTATAGAAATATTAGTACCATGAGCTTAATAAACCAGTGAAATCATCTGATTAATAAAGTCTGAATAAAAGCAGGTAAAAATGAATAATATTGGGTTAACAAGAAAGTAATTTAGGTTCTTTAGGGTGAAGTAAAACTCAATTTGTTCTATGCGAAAAAATGAAGTTCAATTAGTGAAATATTTTCCATTCTGTTTGATGTTGTTTTGCCATCTTTGATGATCCAACACTCATAGAACTTTTTTTTTAAAAAAAAAAACTTTTTACCAAATATGAGTTGCAGTCATCCTTATTACTAAAATTTTTCTTACTTAAAAAGTTGTGTAAATTTAAAATAAACGATAGTCTGATAGTGCAAGGTCGGAGCTGTATTGAGGATGTGGTTCCAGTCGAACTTCAATGATTTTGTACATACTTCTAAAGATGTGTGAAGCGATGCACTGCCGTGGCCCTGACCTTGCATCATCAGGTTATCGTTTATTTCGAAGTTTACAAAACCTCAGATTGCACTTGGTTGAGTTTTTTGTAAATAAGGATCAGAAGTTCTAAAAGTGTTGGATCATGAAGTTACCAGAAATTTAGCAAAATGTCATGAAACTGAAAGGAAGATTCTTTCATTTTTTATATAGAAAAAAATAGTTTTTTCCACTAGAAAAGTTATTTTTTTGCCAACCCAAACCCAATTACTTTATTAGTTTCAATCAATTTAATTTGTAGTTAAGTTTCTAAGCTTACAAACAAAATGCAGTAAAAGTTTTTAATTTTGACAAGACGAATGACTTTAATAAAAAGTCAATTTCTATTAGATTAAAATATATATTATATAAAGTTTATGGGTTAGTTCTTAAAACATCTATTTAATGTTTCAGAATGAAGAATTAGTAACAAAAGTAGTAGATCTTATAATGTCTTCTAAAGGTTGTACTGAAGAACATATGAGTGAAGGATTATTTGGAAAAGATGATGTGCACTATTTTCAAGATTTTGATATTAATTATTTAAGTGCAAAAAATTCAGGTTTGTAAATTTTTCTTTAAATAGCATCTTTTATGTCAATTCAACACAATTTGTTTGCTTCATTTTAAATTTATTTTGTTTTCCAGATTATTTGAAATATGCATCAATGATTGAAGAGGAATACAGTTTTATACCGAAAACTAAATACTGCTTCATGCGTTTAAAGGTATTATTTAAAGTTTTTGAATTACTGGATGTTTTACATGCCCATTTATTGACTCAATGACAAAGTCTAAAGTATATTTTCATTTTATTTAAATTAATATAAAATATATTTCAGCTATTTTTGAAAGAAAAGTATTATCTCTAGTTTTCCCTATTAGAAATATTGTGTCTGCATTATTACTAAGCTTTTAATAATAGTCTTTTTAAAAGAAATTTCCCTAAAATAGAAAATAACAAAGAATCTTTTTGCATTACTTGTATATGTAGTACTACCACAACTTTGTAAGTTCTAAACATAGTAAAGATATATTAAAATATTACAATTTATAAATATATAAAAAACACTAATAAATGAACACTCTTAACATAAAATTAAACACTCAATATACCTATTATGTAATGGGTACATACTCAATAACTTTTTTCTTTTGATCCCGTGTTAATTTAAAATTTAATCATAATATTTATGCTGAAATAATAATGGATAAATATTTCGTAATTTGTTGAAATAAATGTTTATATTTATTTTTGTAATTCTACATCACACCATTTTTTGAACTTTTAATGAAATAAGAACTTAATAAATTTTATCAATTGATCTAAAATAGATACAAACTGTTCAAATTTTCAAAAAAAGAATGCAAGCTATTTGTTAAATTACGTGAATAAACTACATACCTATTTTTTTTCTCTTCATTCAGTGAACTTTTTTTATGTAAAAAATAATTTTTTTAAAAGTTGTATATCAAATGTTACTCACAAAGTATAGTTCAAAAAAATTCCAATTTTAATGATTTCTTTCTAATGTAGGTACTTGAACATTTTTTACAAATTCCAAACATTTATGCTACTAAGATGTTTCGTGATAAATATGAAGAACAAGCTAGGAAGAATATAAAGGATGAAATACAAAGTCTAAACAAGTCTGCTTCATGACAAGTCTAATTGCAAGCTGAAAAATTAGATCATTTTATCTTGTGCATTTTGATGATATTGTGGCAAAATTTAGAAATCTATATTAATAATATTGTGTAACTAAGTTTTTGGTGTGTAAAAGTGTAGGACATTTGTAAATTCAAAATTTCACTACTTTTCTAGCTGAAATACATTTTTATTTGATTTTTTAAAATTTTATTGGCAGCTAATTTACACGTGAATATTTAAGAAATAAATTATATAAAAATAGTATTGTTTTATTTTTAACTTCGAACACCTGAATTATTTCCAAACATTTTGCTATATTATTATATGAACATTAATATAGCATTACATAATTAATATAATGCTATATTATTAATGTTGTAAGCACTATACATAAAAGCGCCTTTCACTTATTGGGTCAAATACTGCACATGTTATAGCTAAAATCTTTGTATTATTTTTATCACACTTGTCATAGTTTCAATAAATTATATACTTATAATTAATTATATAATTGCAACTAATCATTGTAATTATACCTGGTGGGAAGAAACTTAAAATACTTTTGAATCTTTAAGGGTTAGCAAAAATAAGGACATAAATTCAGTTTATTTGAAAATTAATTTATATGTTTCTTGGTTATATTACAACAAATGGAGATCCTATAAACATTTGTACAAGTTTACACTAGATAAAAAGTTTTGACCTCTCATTTTCCTCACAAGTAATTTTAATCACAATATAGTGGTATAAAGTGATGATTACATATAGTATTTCAAAAGCATCTATCTAAAATTTTGCATAGATAACATAAATTATAATAAACACTTCTTTGAAGTGACACCGGTTCTTTATTAAGGTCCTTTTATCACCTATGGTTGTAATGCTCTATTTTTGACTTAGATGAATCTGAGGATAAGTTCATATGTTTGGCACACTGGATGTGAGTTATGCTTGAATTGGAATGTCTTGCAAAAGCAGGCTCTACAAATGAACGTTTACAAGCAGCACAAAGTCTATAGAAACAAAATAAAAAGTTCAGTAAGTTTTATTCTGAGATCTCAAACTAACAGCTTTTTCATAAAAGGTGCACAGAAAAAAGGTTTTCCATATTTTTAACCAAGAGTTAAATATCAAAGCGTTAAAAAGCTAGGCAAGTTTAAAACACTGAGAATGTGATTTTTTAAAAATGTTTATGGATTTATTATTATTGATTACATGTTAATAATAAGAGAACATAAACTTTAGCTTCCTTTAAGATGAGAAAAGCATTTTTAGGATTAGCAGATTTTTTTCTTTTGTCAAAAAGTAAGCAAAGCTGTTAGATTGGATCGTTGATACAGAAAAGTTTGTTTTTGAGAAACTCTTAAGAAATCTTTATTATAGCAGTAATGAACAAAACATAAAATCAGTAGTTCTGCTTTAAGCTGACATGAAAGCAAAAAAAAAAAAAAAAAAAATTCCTTTTTTAAATGAAAGATTATCCCAGTGCATCAATTTCCCAGTGTTGCAACAAATGGGGTAAGTTTTTTTTAAGAGTGCTGAATGAATAAGATCACACAATTGAGTAGAATGTTAAGTATAAATGTCAAAATTGAATTTTAACCCTTTAAGCATCCAGTTCCTGTGCAAAATTGTACACAAACTCCCTTGTTACCTACTACCTTTACTAGTCACTGTGAGTTAATATACTTTTAGGAGGGAAAAAGTTTTTAATTTACCCAATGAAATGATATTTGTATTGAATCATAATATATAAAATTTTTTGCATGAAATAAACATCAAACTGTTGCGTTTTTTTTAATTTTTGACTCGCTAAAAGAAAGTTTATCTTTACAATGACAGACATTTTTTGCTAAAAGGCAGTTTATTTACTAAAAGCCAATTTTTAAATTTTTTTTAAGAATTAATTTAAGCTAAACAGACAAAATATTTTACATTACATTTGGCAGATTAGATGACTTTTTTAAGTTGAAAATGTTAAAAAGAATCAAAATAGTGTTATTTTTTAGTCGGTTATAGTCATCTCCTAAAACATTTGTTATAACACTATTAAGATAACCCTGTTGAAAAGCCACCAGTTCCGATTTAAGAAATTCGGAAAATGCTGGTAGTGACACTGAACAAGTCTAACAGCTTTTTATAATACAATTTAAAATTAAGTGTTTGAAAAGTTTGTTGTTAAAATATTATTAAACAAGTGGATTAAGATAGTTGGTATTAATGCAACTTACTTGTCTTCTGTCATTAAGACAGAAGTGTTTTCAACATGAATTTTAGAAAACTTCACTTGCAAATTTTCACCCCTTGAAAGAGCACTTTGTAGTCTGCAACAATATCGATAATGTAAACTGGATCGCAAGGCTCTGATTAAAAATTGGTCCAAAATTGCTACTGACCAGTTAGGAGGAATCAACTGCATTACCTATTGAAATATATAAAAGTACTTAAATGTAACAAAACAAAGAAAATATAATAGATTTCTAATAGTCATCAATTAATTATAGTTAATGAACATAAATTTTTATTTATTTTTTTAATAATAAGTTAATTTTAAGGTAAAAATGTCACACAAATAAGAAAAACTTAACTTCTTAGAAAAGAAACCACTACATTATGTTTTCAATTATGTTAAGGTTTAAAATAATTAAAATGCAACACTTTAACGATATTTTATAAATAAATTTTTTTTATTGATATATAAAAGAAAAGGTTTAAATTCTAGTACAGCAAAATATTTAAGTTTAGCTGGAAAACTAGGTTCTTTTAAAAACACATCACTTTATTCATCTTTTGGTAGTGCATAAATTTATATTGTTTGCACAATTGCTTTTAATCACATGAAGTGACAAAAATGGATAAAACCAAGAAAATTAGGATGCTCAAGTTTTTCAAAAACAAAATATATGAAACCTCAAATATCTTTTTAAAAAAATCTTTTTTAAATGCCCATTAAATAATTTAAAACTTCCAGGGATGATTGTGCTCGGGAAAAAGTCCGGATTTCCGGATTTTTCGCTAGCTGTGATCCGGAAGTTTCCAGAGATCGAAGGTTCAGACGTTTCAAAAAATCATTGATCACAAAAGTTTCCGGAAATCAAATTTTCAAAGGTGGAACTTAAAAACACAGTTTATTTTATTTGTTTGTAAGGGAGAGCCAGATATTTTATAAGCTTATATTCATGATTATTAAATTTTTATCAGTAAATAGTTATTATAATCATAAACTCAAAAAAGAAAGACATATTTGTAAATTTCAATTACTTCTCCAGGTCATCATAGGTATGTGTAAAATTTTAAATATATTTTAAGTAAACTAAGAAATATTGAGAAAAAGGAAAAAACCTTGTTTAAATTTTTCTAATTTTTCGATTTAAACTTTTTTTTAATTAAGAAATTTTTCGGAATTTTGACTTGGACTCATAATCATCTCTGAACTTCTGAAGGAGAGATTTAAATTAATTGCTACCTTTTTATCTCAATAAATGGTTTTAATATTATAACTCAACATAAAATTTATAATCAATAAAAATACCTTTGTAAAATCAAACTCTGCTAAATCACTATTTAATAATTGTATGGCAGCAGGCAGCATGTCTTCTTGTTGCTTCTCGCTAAAATAAAGAATATAATGATGAAAGAGAATGTTATAAGAAAGATTCTTTCAAAAAATTCTAAGTTTTTAAATGTTCAAAAGTGAAGTGAAAATTTCAACTCTAGAAAAATCCATGTGACTATGTGCTAAATTGCACTATGTAAATTTTTATTATTTACGTTTTCAAGAAAGATGCAATAAAACCTTCAAATTATGTTAAATAAAAGTTTTTTTTTAAAAAAAAAAAACATTATTTCAACTTATTTTGAAGACTTAGGAAAAAGTTGTAAATGAACGTAAATATTTTTCACAATTATGAGTTGTGATTTTTGGACATAGGTATTCTTTTTCATATCTCCTTCCCCCCCCCCCCAGAAAAAAAAACATGCTCAAATAGCTTATTAACTATTAAATTAGCCTCTTAGAAAATCAAGTTAAAATAACACTGATATCTAAACATGATTAATATTGTATAAATTTACACTTGTAGCTGATTAGTTAAAAAAGATTGATTATAAATTAAGTAATAATTTATTGTAACCAAAACTGAGAACAGGGCAATAAAGTAGCGAACAGTTAACAAGAATTTTAGACAGAAAATATTAAACATTTTTCTGTGTAGAATATTAAAAGTAAAAATAAATCATAATAATAATAATAAAAAAACACAACTAAACTGTGTATAGAGAGCTGCAGACATCATTGAAATATTTCATGAAGAATCACAATTCAATATAAACAAATATTTTAAAGTTAATATTACAATGTTACAAAAAATACAAATTTAAAAAGATTTCTATAACAATTAAAAATACTGACATTGTGTAAAATTCAGGAAGTAGATGACCAACAAGCTTATGAA
The DNA here is from genome assembly GCF_043381705.1 of Parasteatoda tepidariorum. Taxonomy (NCBI): domain Eukaryota; kingdom Metazoa; phylum Arthropoda; class Arachnida; order Araneae; family Theridiidae; genus Parasteatoda; species Parasteatoda tepidariorum. The sequence goes on along the minus strand of NC_092213.1, from coordinate 50,777,835 downwards.
TTTCATGACAAATATGCTATATTCACATTTTAATATTACAAAATAAAATTTTCCAAGCTTTGTTATAAATTCTTAATTACATCAAAAGTTGCTCATTGAAAAGAATAGTTAATAATAAACATCTTTTTGCATTATTGTTATATCATTAACCTTGAATAACTGTGTGTAGCCTGCTTCTAAGAATGTTACAAAAGTTAAATAAACAAAACAAAGCATCATGAATAAATTTTAAAAGCTCCCCTGAACCTGAAGATAGAGATATTAAGAAAAAGAAAAGAAAACGCTGGTTTAATTTTTCTTTATTGGCATTTTAATATTAAGTTTTATTATAAATCATTAATAGAGCTTAGTAATTTTTTAAATTATAATTAAGTTTAATTAAAAAGTTATGCACAAAAAAAATCATCAAAGAATTAAAATATAACTTAATTTTATTGTTTGTACAGATTACGTCAACCATGAAATTTTATTTTGTTGGGACTAAATATCACATTAAAAAAGCACCACAGAACTAATAAAACAAACACAGAAACAATGAAGGAACATATAAAAATATGAATTATTAAATTGAAATATTTTAAGGGAAAAAACATATATTAAAATACATAAAATAACATATATGGATTAACAGCTCACAAATAAGGTATTTATTACTATGATTTAGATAACACTGGAGAACAAGTTTTTTTTCTTGTTACATGAGATTTTTTTAAGATATTAGATACTTTTGTATCGCACATTGGAAATCTGTAATCGGTTTCTCTCTCCAAGTTAAATTTTTTCAAATAACAATTTTTGTCTATTCGTGGGCAAAATGTACAAGTTTAAAAACGTTATATATAACAGAGGGTTGCAACAAACTTCTAGAGGAGTTAGGACACATCATTAGGATTTAAATTGCATAGGATCCCATACATAGAAATGCAGTCATGCACCACAGTGGTTCCCTATAAAGAACTGTCTCTTCTTGCGCTTCTTAACAGGTCATAATGAGGAAACGCCCATAGCCGCATATTAGCATGGTTTACTATGCAATTTCATTCATGATGATGTGTCCCAACTCCTCTAAAAGTTTGTCACATTTACACAAGTCTTGCTATATATAAAACGTTTTATATTTCAACAAAAGAATATCATTTAAAAAAAAATCATTTTATCAACTAAAAATGTCTAATTAAAAAAAAATCTGTAACTTTAGGTGCAAAGCTACAGATTTTTTTGGAAATGACGTTTTAGTTTAGTTTTCTTAAATGACATTTTAGTGTAGCTTTGGGTGCAAAACTAATTTCAGATTTCAAATCCTCACAACCAAATTAGTAAAGATCAATTATTTGTATAAATGTAACAAAAAATTTGCTCATCATTGTAATTAATTGTCTTTACTCAATATGATTCATTTTTTTTCTTACAGTAGCAACTCATCAAAATATTTATTCTAATGAGTGGCTAATTTTTACTCAATATATTTAAAAAAGTACCAACTGAAAAAAAAAAAAGAAGAAAAAAACCCGACAAGGACGACACATTTTATGCATACAATGATAGCAGAAAGCAAAAAGCTACAATACCTACTTTGCTGTGCTGTCCAGGTATACACTTAACAATACATAAAATAGCCTATGTCTGTATTTTTTGTCTTTTCCCGCAGACATTCGTATACAATAATCTTCAGCTGCTTCATGGTCTTGCAACTGGTGCACTAAAATTTTAATAGCTTTCTCGTGTTCTTCAAGCTATAAAATAATAGTAAATGTATTTAAAATTTTAAAAAAATAAATAACAGAGTGTTTAGCTCAGTTCTAGAAAAGGAAAGTTTCCCTGTCTTTTTCAGGTTTTTCAAACTTTTATGCTAATATTTTAAGAACCACTTTTTAAAAATATTTTCTTAAACTAACTATTTTGTAAAACGTTAAATGATAGAAAATCAACAACAAAAATTTAAAGTAAACTTAAAGAGCAAATGCTTAACATTAAGAATTTTTCTTCCAATTTCACTTAAAAAACAATAATTAAAATATAAATTAAAAATTTACATTTAAAAAAAGGTTTAACATACCTATTATTAAATAAATTAAAATTATATAATGAATACTAAAGTGAAGTAGGTCATGATATTTTATATCTATTTAAATAGTGTTTCGATTTTTTTATTTTTTATTACGCACATTTACTAGTCAATAATACAGAAATATTCTTTTTAACAAAATACATAGATTAAAAAAAATTCTAGATGCTTTTTCTCATTACACACTAAAATCGAAAAACTTTCTTTGGTTACAAAGAGGAAATAGACTGAACATAGATTTTTTGCTGACTTAAAAAATATTAAATTATGAAAGTTTTATTTTTTCCCAAGGAATTTAAAATTTCTTCGACTTAAACATTCCCTGATTTTTTTTTTTTAAACATTAGAATTTTTACATTTTTTTCCAGAGATCTGAAAAATTTATGACTTTCTCAGTTTATCCAAACTACAAGACACTCTGTTTCAAAAATAAAATTATTTGAGTTAAATGCTTTCTATACCTTTCCATAAAGAATAGCACACTCTTTATGAAGCTGGTTTTCTAATGCCTTTCCCAGCAATAGCTGCACTCGGTAAATTGAGGATGTGTGAAGGTGGTCTTGAAGTTTTTTTCTAAACAAAACAACAAGTTCATGAGTAATGAATAAGAAAAGGAACTGCATGATTGATCATTGAAGTGTAAATAATGATAAAATTACCTGGCATCACTTAAGCTAGTTTGTTCTGTTTCGGGCAGTTTAAGAATTTGAAGAACTGAATCCATATACATGACCGCTAAATGTGTATGGAACTTTTCTTTCTAAAATATTGTTCCTAGATATTAGGTACTCTAAATAGCATAGCAAAACAAATAAGTTTTAAGAATACTATTTTTCAACCCAATTTTAAAAATAACTTCTTAAATGGCTACTTTGATTAAAGTAAATATACAACCCATGCTTCATAGTGGGTTAAAGAAAAAATCAAGACAACATAAAAAAAAACAGTAATTTTTTTTTTTTTTTTTTTTTTTTTTTTTTTTTTTTTTTTTTTTTTTTTTNAAAAAAAAAAAAAAAAAAAAAAAAAAAAAAAAAAAAAAAAAAAAAAAAAAAAAAAAAGAAGAAGAAGAAAAGTAGAATTTGCACTACTTAAGTGAATTAGAAGAAAATTGTATTGCAAAAGAGTATTAAAATATAGTATTTTTATTTTCCTAAATACTTTGCTTAGAACAGAAAGTTTTAAAAGTTTGTAGAACAATTTTATCAATATCGAACAACTCATAATATTTATTCATGGAAGCCTTTAATAGTAACACTGCATTAAAAAATAATAATAACGAGTATCAATTGGTTAATATTCCATCATACAATATATAATTAAAATAAGTAATTCAGTTCAAGATTTCGTTAAAATCATTATTTTAATTGTTGATTGGAATCTATAATTTTTAAAGTCAAACAAGAGAGATAAATAAATAATTGTGAAACTACTCAAGTCTACTAGAGATGAGATGTTTGTTTACTGAAAAAAGGGTTTGGGTTCAGACTCATGATGAAATTCTCACAAACTTCATTAATTTTTTTAAAGTAAATGTTGGGTTTAGTTTGGTTAGTTGGTATGTTTAGCTTTTGCTTAGTGTGGCTAACACTAATTTGAAAATGACTTTTATTTGAATTAAGATTTTGATTTTCTTTTTAATTTTTATTTTAGTCATCTTGGAGTTTTAGTCAGTATTATACCAAGCATAAGACTTTGTTTCTGCCTTCGCTTAATAAAATAAATAAGTGTATAATCTCTGAATTGATTACCAAAAACATTTGATTACATAAAATTCCTGAAATAGTTTAAGCAATGAATTCTGTGGGTAAGACTAAATGCCTGAACTATGTATATAATTAGTATACAATCCCTGTTAAATTGGAGCAATCAATGTCTGAGAAATCTACTGGCATTATTAATTTTAAAAAATGGATTAAAAAATTCAAACTTAATGATTCTCCAAACTTATTTTTAAAAATCTACATTTGTATTCTTTGGAAATGAGACGTTCTAAATGCACACAAGAATTTTAAATATTAAGACACAAAGATAAAAATCAAAACAAATCGAGATAAAACATTATTTTTCAGAAAAATCAGGATAGCAACAAACCCTGCGAAACTGATTTTAAAAAATCAGTATGGATGCAATATCTAAAATCCCTATTGCCTGAAATTTATTTAATAATTTTAAAATAAATTAAAAGTAAATTTGTTCTTTTTTTAACTGAAATGGCAACATTTATAGAATTTTCAAAAACTATGTTTTGAAAAACATACTACTGGTTTTATTTAAACAAATATTTTCAAACCTTTTTCTTATTAAATTATGCAGTTGAATAAAAAAGGCAATATTTTATAATTAAATGAAATAAAAACTATTAAGGATATCTCAGACAGGCCACAGAAGTTTTGGAAAAAAAAGCTGAACTTAGTGAGATATTATAAAACTTTAGATACATGTTTTCACAAGTTATAAATTAAACTATAACGAAAATTACCATTTAAAAAATTCTAAGTTAAAAGATAATTTAAGTTAAAAAGTATAAATTTATAAACATATTCTGCAATTTTATTCATATTATATATTACAAGTTGTTTCAAAACATCTTATTGAATTCTCAAACGGTATAATTTCTAATCTAGATATTTAATATTCTATTTAAAAATTGTAATTTAGTTTAATATTTTTTATTTTTTAAACAGATATTCATATTTCCAATTAAATCATTTAATTTATTTTCAATACAACTAAAAACTTATAAGCAAACAACTCTTCATATTAAAAATTCTGTGAACAATTTATTGTTTTTAAAATTAAAATCATTATAAATAAACTGTTCAAAAGGATACATTTTTGAGACAACTTATTTCTATCAAACAAAATTTGCTTTTACCTTAAAAAAAGTATTTAAGTACATGACACTTACAAAATTTTATTATAAGAAAATTTAATTAATCAAGTTTATTTTTGTTACGAGTCTGAAAAAAAACTCTGAAATAAATTGGAGAGAATAACATAAGAAATAATCTTTTTGACGGTGGTAGTAAAAATTGTTTAGAGATAATTTCTTTTTTTCTTAATATTGTTATACTTCAATGCTATTCTTTCTTTTTTTTAAGGTTGGATTTTTATCCATATCATCTCACACGTTAAGAGTTAACGTTTGCTGAGACATCATTGACAATAGACTTCTGATGCATAAACTCTAAGAGCAACTGCTGAACACAAAGCTCATCCAGAGCACAAAATATATCCTTTTAAAAAAATAGAGTTAAAGGGCGAAAAAATTTAGAATAATTGAACAGAAAAGGATAATGACTTCATAAAAAAATTGAGTTTTAGAAATATTTTAGTTACATTTCAAGTTTCCTCGGGCTAGGCAAGGTTGACTCAGCCTTTTATGCCTTCAGTGGCTCGATAAATGAGTACCAAGCATGCTTGGGAACTAAACACTGGGGGTTCCACATTGGGTTGACCATCCAACCAGAACAACTGCTCTTGCACCCCAGAGCCCAAAGGTCAAGAAAACGGAGATGGGCACAGTAGGCCTTGGCCCTCTATGGGCTGTCGTGCCACTGAGTTTAGTCTAATATTTCAAGTTATAAATAATTGACCTTCGTGAAACACTTAAAATGCTCAAAAAATGACAAATAAAAAGAATTTACAAGAAGAATTTATGCCACTTACTTCTAACTTTTTTTCTAATACTAAATGTTCTAAATATTTCAATAAAGCTTGAGGATATCGATGAAGATACTCAACAATAAAATCAGGACGTAACCTTTCAGACGAAGGTTCTGATGACGGACGGTCAGTAAAAATCTATAAGGAAAAATCAGAAATCTTTTGAATCTTTATACAGAAACATTTTTATTCATCAATAATTAAAATGAAAAAAATATCTTACTTTAACACCTAGTTCTTGTTCTCTTTCTAAAATAAAATCAACATACTTCCACAAAAGTAAGTGATCACTAAGCCTAGAAAATAAATATCACAAATTAATTTATTTAATTTGTGATTAAATGTTTTTAATCAAATTAATTTGTATAATTCAATTAAAAATTATTTATCATAGTTTTACGCAAATATTTTCTCACATTTTATTTCATTCATGATATTCTAGACTTAAGGATTACTGGCACATTTAATTACTGAATTCCATGCGCCAGTAGAATTGTATTATTGAATTCAATTCATTATTAAATTTTTCTAGTTATTTTCTAATTTTTATCCCTTCAAAAATTAAGCTTCTAGTTAGGTTTTTAACGCAACTTCCATTAACCATAAGAAACCCAAGGCTTTGTAATAGAAACTTAATTAAACGTTTTAAGATTTAAAAAAAAAATTTTGTTCAAAAAATATCACAAACAGCGACAAATTTTTATGTATGGAGTCATTTCCTTTATGTTACGGACACATGATAGTTATATCCCAAAGGAAAATTCAGCATTATTAATAGTGTTCATTCACTTTTCAATATGACAACACTCCCTAAATTATTATTATTATTATTTTTTTTGAAAAAATTATTCAAGTATGACAACAATTGATGATTTGGAAAATATTAATGAAGATATTAACAAAACACAAATCGTACTTTAGGTTACTTTAAGTTTACCAAGAAACATTTATTTGATTAAAATAATTGAGTTTAATAGTATATGAATATGAAAGTTTGATGTTAATGGTAATATAATTTAAGACTCAGTGATGATGACATCAAGTGAAAATTTGACTCGCTAAAAACTAGACAGAAAAATAAAACAAATAAAGGTATTACACAGAGAATTGTATTAAAAGATGCTGCTGCTCAAGGTTAATTGAGTTGCTTTTTTTATTTAAAATGTTTCTATCTGTCAATTCAAGAGCATTTACAAGATTAATTGTTGTAAAACGCAATTAACCAAAACAAAAGGTAGGCTTGTGTTAAATTGGGTTTTGGGGAAAATGTGAAAGCTTTAACAAAAGTAAGAGAATAAAAACAAGTAAGTTATAATAAAATACATGACCTTTGTCACTCCAAATAGGAAACAATAAATTTAAAAATAAAGAAAAACAATCAAAATGGAAAGGAAATATAAGCAATAAAATAAAGTAACCATTAAAAGACAGTTTGAGATTACATTTTAAAAATTTTTTGCGAAGCACATCTTAAAATTACAATTTGGTGAAACATATATATTTAAAATTGAATTATCCCATTTGTTTATAAACTGACCAAAAAAACACACATTTTATCCACAAATGTGATCCATACCCTGACTAAACAATGAAAGCATAAAAATTAATTTGAAAAAGTAATAAATAAACTACTCCAATGATTTAAGTAAACCTTCTTGAATGCTGGTACTTAAACCTGCTCAACTAATAACTTAACAAAATTTCCTCAAACAAGTAAAATAAGATGAACTTTATATATTTTGAAATAAACTTACTTGCATAGAAAATCAATAAAATGAGGCATTCCTGGATATAAGGAATCTGAATAGTCACCAGATATTATTCTATTTCAAAAATAAAAAATAACAATTTAAATTAATCTTTTTTTATTATTTTTTTTAAAGATTAAGCAATTAAATTCTTATTAAACATGCTTTCAAAGAAACTTAAACCAAAATTAAAATGAGCATGTATATTACATAATTCATTATATAGCATATAATTTATTAAATGCTACATACTGAATTATGTTTTTCTTTTAAAAAAAAGGGAGAAAAAGGAATATAATATATTCTTATATTGTTTTAAAATTGGAATATTTTTTTCAAAATGTAAATTTATAGCAGATTTATAAAATTGAAATTTTTGATCAGTTTTTTTTTCCTCTTTAATTTTGATTGTTGTTAAGTGTGTACCATAGATTTTAGTGTTCTATTTTTTCTATTTCAAATGTTATTTAAAACAATGCAATGCTTACTCAGTTGCTTTAGTAGTCATTGTTACTTCCAATTGTATATAGGTATATCATTTATATATGTATACATACACACAATATATTGATTTAAAAAAATTTAAATGATTAATAAAACTTAACAAAATAATTTCAGTTTTTTGTTTCATAAAATATAATGATTTTTTTTCCTTCTAAAATGGTGTAAAAAGATATCAAAAGGAAATGGAGTAATGATTTTAGATCTTTGCTGGAAATTGAATTACTTATTTAAAATTGAAGTATAAAAGAAATTCCTATGCATTACTTCTTTCAAACACTATCACAATATATGAATATAAATAATACATAAACTATATTTATGTACAAAATTATAAATTGCACCATCATGGTAAACTTTTGAATGTTTATTTTATTAATATTGGATTTTTAATACAAAATTTATTACATGGAATCGAAGTACATAAATATTTGCAGGAACTACTTTAGACGCCCATCCCCCATTTAAACTGCTCTGCAATGCCAATATAACAAGTGAACCATTAGTAACTTTTAAAAATTAATTATTTACAGGATGCAGACTAATTGTCAACCTGTTCAAAATACAAAACATGTAGTCATTAAACAATTTAATAATCAAATTGTCTCTATGTAAGGCAAGAGATTTTGTTCTGAGGATAATCTACATAACAATAACTAATATAAAATAATCTTTATACAGATATATCCATCATTTTATTATTTTACACTTTTGGATATCAATCAATATCACAAAGAGAATGATGAATAAGAATCATATATTTAATAATAAGCACACAATAATGATTCATAGAAATAGTTTTTAGGTAAATAGGACAGTCTGTTTCAACAAATTATGAAGGAATACTTCCAATTTTATGTTAGTTTAGGATAAGAATAGAACAAATTTTTACAAAAATACTTCTTTTGGGAAACATTGGATTTAACTTGGTTTTGTTTTAGTCTTACTACTTTCAAGTAAACGAATTTCAATAAAATTAACTACAGCGGAACAATAAATCAATTATAGGGTGTCTGAAAAGTTTTGGAAATGATCAAATATCTTAAAAAATACACATTAAATTTAAATTCTAAAATTAAACACGAATACGAGTTCAATGATGCTAAACTTGACCCCATAACCTCACTACCAGATGGGGATGTGAAGAACAACTGCAAAATACTCATTTCATGTGCGTTTTTATATTTTTGGTCCAATGCATATTTTGAGAGCTATTTGTCCATTTCCATATGTTTCAGACACCTTTCATATAGGAGAAAATCAAAATAAGGAATAAGAAACATTTCTTTTAGAATCACATGCAAGAAGAGGAATTTAACATACTTTGCCCAAACGTTTAGGGCTAAGTCATTATCCCCAAGTTTTAAATGGAACAATGCTAATGCATGATATCTTTCATATTTCTGCAATACTTCAACTCCTTCCTTTGGCTGACAACCAACATCAGCACCAGCCAAAAATGATAACAGAGAGGGATAATCATACTCAGCATATAGCTTTAATAGTGATGTGTCCATTTCCTGAAAGTTGATAGAAAATTCATGATAATTTAAAAGGGAATAAAAAAGCTTGAAGCTTCATAATGGAATCAAAATTATGGGTTCTCAACCTTTTTTAGAAGAGAACCCCAAGATAAAAAAATTTTGCTTTGGGGGTCATTATCAATCATATTTATATCATTTATTATAATTTTATTATTTTGCAGAGTAAGAATATGAAATTTTAGGAAGAATATAAATTTATCTTCAAATTTAAAAAGCAAAGTATTTGTAAAATATATTGCATTAGAAAACATTGATGTTGTACACACTTTTGTCTTTCCTTATAAAAAATAGCAGGTTTTCAGCTTTCTCTGAGGAAAAATTAAATTTATTATTCATTGTACATAAATTTTACTTGCATAATTATTTTTTTAAAATAAATCTTCGAACTACATTTGTTTTTTAATAAAATATAAATATGTTAACAAAAATCAGATGAGTATGTGTCATCCTATTGCATAAAACACATCTAGGTTTTAATGAACAAACACCGATAAATCTCAACTCTAGGACAAGGGGAACATTATATTTATTTGCTAATTTATAATATTTTATTCATTTAATTACAAGCAAATGTTAAAACATGAAAACTGGCTAAAAAAAAAAAAGAAACCGTACCATTTTACAGCCAACAGCATCACTAGAGTTTCTGATAGATTCTAAATAATGAAGCAAAAACTTCCTGGATGATGCAACGGACTCTTCATCAAATGAACACATTTCAAGAACGTTCCCAATATCATGCAGCGGAGGATTTATGCGAATGAAGGAAGAACTTCCAGGCATTAAGTCAGGAAATAGACTGATAAGCTGAAAAAGTAAATATATACATACCACAATTAATTCAAATTTCAGCATAAAATAATAAAAAATACTATACTGTTAAACACTCCAAGATATGGTTGAAAATATAGCAACTCTCATATTTTACAAAAATGCAGAAAATTGGGATATATAAAAATGAAAAGTTTTAAGAGAAATATTCTGATGTACCTTGATATTTTTAAAATAAAAAGAGGCTTTCGAATTAGTTATATACAGTAAGATCTCAATTATCTAAAGTTATTAGGGCTGATCTTACTTCGGACAATGGAAGCATTTGTATTACAGTCGAACTCGTTTATAACGAGCACAAAGAGACCGTAACATGTACTCCTTAAATCCGAGTGCTCGTAATAAACGGGTCCTTCGGGCAGGCGTGCGACCAGAAGATTGGGAGCTCAAATGATTGAGCTTACTTAAAATTTAATTACCGTAAAATACCGATAAAGCGCCCCAACTCGATAAAGCGCCCCCCTGTAGTTTCACATCTATGCAGATTGCCAATCAGTACCCAAAAAACCCCCCCCCCTCCTACATGCAGCGGCGCTTCCGACGAAATATTTTTTTGTAGCAAAAAAATTTGTCAAGGAAAGTTATTTAAGAAATAATTTTCTGACTATTAAAAAAAATTAATAACGAAGTCGACGAAATATTCGCCCGTATCGCGATCTGCTGCAGAACATCGCCAATTCTTAGCTAACTTTCGGCAGCAGCCTGTAAGAAAATAAATAAACGAAATAATAATTTTAAAAAAACATCGCATAAGGAGAAAATTTAAAAGGTATGCATCTTGTATCCACCCCCAGCTTGAAGAAAAATCGCAAGCTAGAAATCTATTTAGCGCCTTAGCAATTGTAATTTAAGTGAACAGAAAAGGAAGAATAGGACCCTAAATCCGACACTCACGGGACTGACGAAATGCCGCACTTCGGATCTCTTTCGGAAATTCCAATATGGCCCCCAAATATTACTATAATTCAATTCCACTGTTAATTTCAGAAAAACCAATAAATTTAGTCAAGTTTCGATCATAGATTATGATGGGGTGAATTTAAAACTGGCCCATCATAAGAGAAGAAGAAATAATCAGAATCCTATGAAGAAGAAATAATCGTTTCTTCTTTGGAGCGAGATCATAGTTCTCGTTTTTTCTTTTAGATAACATTTTGTTTTAACAAAAGACGCTTACCTCGCAAGAAAAAAAAAAAGCTTTTTAAACTAAATGCTAACAAACTAACAATGAATAGCAACAAAAAACAAGCTAAAAATTAATAACGATAAAAAAAGAAAAAAAGCAAGCAAGCAACAATTAACAAGAAAAAATAAAAAGCGGCAAAATAAAAAAAATTAATGAATCGAATAAAAAATCGCAAAAGGGATAAATTCATTTTATTGTCCATGTGGTAGTTTCAATGTCAACTGGGTGTGGCCAATTTATGGTCAAACAGAGGAGGGAAATTCGGGGGCAGTAAAGCACAGCTGTCAAGATTGATTGATCAGTTTTTTCCAACTTCCATTTCTTTATTTTGTTCATTGGAAATGCGGGTGTTTTTACTTCTCACTTTATTTTAAACTGCTTTAGAAACAGATGTTTCCTTTGATACAGATTTATTATTATTTTTTTCTTCAGGCTTCGTTTTTATTTTTAAAAGATAAAATAAAGTAAGTTACTTCAACAGAATAAAATTCAAAATAAAAAGAATATAGCTGATTTTTTTTGTCTTAACAATATAAATTTCTTAAAAGAAAAAACGAAAAAGATTAGAAGTCAAGGTCACCTTGATTGGAATGTACACTCACTGATAAGAATGTGAGAAAAATTTAGGGTGTGGTGGGAGAGTTGAATGTAAAAGATTGAGCAGAAAAGAAAGACGGTGCTTAGAATTTTCTTGAGTACCGTTTATCGGCCCCCCTCTATATCACGCCGATTTTCGTCAAAATTAAGGGGGGCGCTTTATCGGTATTTAATACAGTCGAACTCGTTTATAACGAGCACAAAGGGACCGTAACATGTACTCGTTAAATCCGAGTGCTCGTAATAAACTAGTCCTTAAGACAGGCATGCAACCAGAAGAGGGGGGGGGGCTTAGGAGGTCAAATGATTGAGCTTACTTAAAATTTAATTAATACTTACTTACTTTAATTACATTAATTAATTTAATTAAATACTTTTCTTAATTTAATGACAACTAACCCCCTTCACTCGCATTTCTTTATCATTTTGAAAAAGAGATATGACAGAAAGACTAGAAAGATGAGAAAAAAGATTGCGAGACAGAAAAATATTGCTCGTCAAAAGCGACTTCTGTTCAATAGACTTAACATTGATCCAACCAAAAATTCTCGTTTCCCTCGGTAAATCCGAGTTCTCGTTAAATCCGAGCTCGTTATAAACGAGTTCGACTGTACTTACTTACCTTAATTTAATTTAATCAAATACTTTTCTTAATTTAATGACAACTAACCTCCCCCTCCCCAACCAGCAAAAAATTTCTAGTTGCGCTACAGTCTTAAAGGAAAGAAACAATAAACGGAAAGAAAAATAAAGGAAATGATTCTTACCAAAACATTTATTTTTTTCATTAATCTATATACTTAAAAAAAAATTTTTTTTGTGTTTTTTTGATTTCAAGCTCATTTCTTATCATTTTGAAAAAAAGATAAGACAGAAAGATGAGAAAAAAAGTTGCAAGACATAAAACTATTGCTCACAAAAACCAGGTCTTGCTCGTTAAAAGCGACTTCTGTTCCATAGACTTAACATTGATCCAACCAAATATTCTCGTTTTCCTCGGTAAATCGGAGTTCTCGTTAAATCCGAGCTTGTTATAAACGAGTTTGACTGTATAAACGTAACACTGTTTTAAAATGAATTTTTTTTTATAATAAACTCCGAAAGTCAAAGGTTTAGAGCTATATTCTACATTATTTATATAATTTAATACATACGCTGTTTTCAAATAGAAAAAAATATTTTTTATTTTATTCCACTTGCACTGTTGCCTCTTTTGAGCACACGGGAATAGTTACATTAGTGATATATTGTGTATTTTTTAATTAATCATTTGCACAAAGCAGCATCTAGTTCTAAATTATTGGTTTCACTGATTTATATTACTTTGCAATAATGTAATGCTTTTCTTCTGATTCTTTGTAATAAAGGAGTGAGTTTCTCTTCAGAACTGCAATTATATATTTTCCTTGCACAGAAAAAACAACACAGTTCTCGTTAGAAGTAGAATAGTAGATAAGATGGTTAATCTAAACTACATTAGTTGTAATGGCTAGACAGATACAACAAAAATTACAACCTTTTAAATATCTTTAGTATAAAAAAAAAAATAAGTCACGAAATTCAGCAACAAACAAAACTCACACAAAGTAAGCATTTTTTGTAGCCATGCAATAGTAAAAGCAGGTTTTTAATTTCGATGGTTTAATTTCTAGCTGAATTGTGACAGTATATTAATGAAAATGAGAAAGGAGAAAAAATAACACATATGCATGAGGGGAAAAAATACACTTTTTAGATTATATTTACATTTTTTCTAGCTCTTTTTAAATTAATATAACTTAACAAAATGTAGTAGCAGAATTTTTTAATAAGCAGCATAGTAGCAAAATTTGATAAAGTTTCAAAATAGTGAATTGCAAACTTAAATAATATAAATAATTTTCTAAGTTTAAAGATAAAAATGATATAGTTTAACGTAATTCATGATAACTATATATCAATTGAACTACAATTTTAAAAAAAGATAGAAAGCCAAAAACAAAAATGTTAAGACGAGATTTGAGACTCTTATTGATTTATGTTTAGAAAAATTTATCACTTTATCAAATTTGAGCTTTATAACTAAGATTTCAAAGGATTTGTACTGCTCAAGGCGTTGGCTCATAAAAAATGTCAATTTGAATATTTTAAAGTCAATCTGGTACACTATAGATTATTATTTTTTTTAATGATGGAACTCAGAAACTCATGAAAAAATACAAGTAACTATTGCTGGTATGATATTTGCTTCAAGTAAAAAAAATCACTTATACTCTAGTATTTTTCAACTTTAAAAAGCCTTTTACAATTTTTCTAGATATTATGTAAATTATATAATGTAAAGGAAGGTAAAGAGCAAAAATATTAATAAAAACCAAAAGTTTTTATACTGTTTAAATTTTCAAATAATAACTACAATATAAATATACAACTTCAAGCAATACACTAACAAATATATATATATATATTTAAATTTAACTTATTATATAAAAGCAAACAATTTAAAAAAATTAATCTACTCATACCAACCTGTCAATAAAAAAAGCTAAAACCCCAAATGGTTAATAAATAAAATTTCTGTCAAGGTTAGAACTAAGATAAAATTAGTGGTTTTTGGGTAATTTATATTAGAAGCAATTTCATTTTGTGTATCTCAATAAAACTACTTAAAAACATAAAAAGCAATGAACTTCCTTAAAAAAGAAGCAAAGATAATAAATAACTGATATAATTAGAGTTTATATATTATAAAGGTGTTTCTTTTTAATATGTGTTAAAAACATAAAGCAAACAAAATAAACAACCTCTCGCACATCTAGTTGACTCTCCTGAAATAACTCTTTTGCCTCATCAAAGTGCAATAAGGAAAATTCAATAAATCCAGCTTGCTGTTGAATTCGCTGCAAAACCTAGAAAATCCATAAAACATACATTATTTATGAAAGATTCTGATAAATACAAAGATCAAAAAAGTCAAATTAAAGTTTTATAACAATTAACCAGAAAATTTTTAAAATAAACATGATAGATAAATATCATTAGTTAAACTTAATTTAATATACACTATCATTGTTATTACTGAAAATTTTATTTAATAATTGAATATTTAATTTCATAATTGAATATTTAATTTAATAAAATTTAATTTAATAATCATAGTTAAAAATTGAATTTTAAATTACCACAGTGGACACTTATGACAGTGGAGACCACTGCTACCAATTTTTTTAAATATAAACAGCAGACCCTAACAACTGCTTAAAAAAAGAGTCAGCAGGAAGGTGAAAAACACTGGTGTTCATAGCAGATAGTTTTTAAAAATTTAAATCATCATATGCCACAGTGGACACTTGTGTCTATTTTAGAAAAGTCAGTTGACTGGTGACCATAGCAGTCAATTTTTATTAATTTAAACAGCAGACACTTATGACTGCTTTAAAAGAGTAAGTTGGAAAGGTGAAAAACCATAGCATAAATAGCAGCCAACTTTTATAGATTTAACAGATAATTTGCCATCTTGGAAAAGTCAGTATAAATGTGGCAGACACTGTCTATAGCAGTCAATTTTCAAACTTCAAGCAGAAGATTTTTGTCAATGACAATAATATAGCAATTAAATTTGTTTCATTTTTCCAGCACTCAAAAATACTGCTGCTTCATAATTAAGGCTTTATGATCTTAAGCTTAGGAATTAAGGCTTAACTGAGGCTTTAAATCATTCCTACAGATATATATGGTGGTCAATATCCTTTTAACTATCATTCATTAAGTTAAAAAAAACAAATATTCAAACATAAGCTTTGCCAACACAGAAATTTTTTCTGCAATTTCTCCTCTTATTTATAGCAATTTTTAAAAAAATTATGAGAAAGTAATATTTTCAGTTTTAAAGTTTTAGAATTGTTTTAAGGTAAAATAATAATTTCTAGTTTGTTATTTTAAAACAATAGCTTAAAGTAAATAAAAATTTTATAAATATTAGGCACCCAAACAAAACAGCTATAAAATTAAATTTAATGGACCAATAACGCCATATAAGCAGTATGGCACTTTCACGTATTAAGCCCAACACCACGGATATGATAGCTAAAATTATTCTATTATTTTCATAACAATTATTGTAGTCATATTTGAAATTAATTTAATTATGATTAGACATTACATCTATTTATTATAACTATACCTGGTGTTAAGTAAATTTGAAATACTTCCAAACCTTTAAGGGTGTTTTATTTTATAACCATCATTGAACAGCCAACCCAATTCTGAGTTTACAACTATCAACATTCCACTCCGTAGCCTTGTAATTTTGAACCGAACCCAGAACACAAGGGAACTCCTGAATCAAGCATTGGGACAAACAAGCCTTTATAAGGGACTTTTTGAAGAAACTAACCAGCATTTGCATTACATGGAAAGAAAAATCTCACAATGTTTGTCCGGCGCACTGACAATAATTTACATAGCTGTGGCCAATGCGAGGCGAGACCAGAATTCATAGCAACCAGCCAGTGTTGGGATTTGAACCAGGATCACATCATAGGGAAGCAAACACTTTATCTCCTGAGTTCCTGCGGCTTACCCTTAAGGTTTAATGAATCTTTTAATATTATTTTTAAAAAATTAAATGTATATATTTTTTTCTTTTTCATACTTACAATTCGATACTGTTCTTTTGACAGCCCAGCTTTATTAGAATATTTTGCCAACTCAAGAGCTTCAGAAACTTTTTTATCAGCTAAAAGTGCATGGACCTAAAATAAATACCTTTACTGTTAAAAACAAAATTAATAATAATACATAAAATAATACATGGTGGAAAAATAAGCAATTTTTTACAATAAAGCAAAAAATAAAACTACCTGCTTTTCCCATGGAACTGGAAGAAGGGCACATATAATATCTGATGATGCAACAAACATTCGACCATCAAAATTATCTAAACAGCTGCCTCCGTGGAATGTTACTCTTTGTTTCTGCTGCTGATCTAAAATACTGAAATTATAGAATCAAACCAATAAATAATATTAAACGTAATAAAGGTGAACAAAAATATAAATAATGGATACTATATATAATAAAATTAATACTATAATGATTCAGTGATTGATAATGACTTAAACTTCTACCAAAAGGAAACATGTTTTGTTATCTAGGTGAAATTACTATTGTGTGAATGGAATTGGGAAAAATCTTTAAAATGCTTGAAAAGGACTTATGAAATCAACTTTGAAATCAGCTAATTATTCAGAGTTAAATGCTGCTTTATAAAAACGTATTAAAAAGAAAGAGCAGTGCAAAAATTGTCAGTACTTTTTGGTTAACAGGCTGCAAGCCCTACCAACAATTTTTTTAAAGTGGCCAAAATAAAATGGGTGCCGCTCAATACAAAACCAAAAATAAATGTAATAAATAGATGTATAGATAAAATAAATGATAGTTGACTTTTTTATTTTATTTTGGTGCAGTAAAAAAGTATACACTGTAATATTAAAATCAAATAAAATAATATACAGCACTATTATTGAAAAACCTCAAATTTCTGAGTCCACTATTTCTATAATTTGAATATTTTGATTATTTAAAATAGAAGCGGATTTAGTTGCTTCAGATAACCAAGTACATACTTTTAGATGTTACATTACAATGGTCTACAACATTATTAGAAACCTGTAAATTGTTATAGCAATAAATGACCAAATAAATTATTACAAATGACCACAAATGATAATAATAAATGAGCAAAAATGTCATCAGTAGAACCTTGATTATCTGAACTTCTTCACTCAATATACCTTTACAATATGTTTTGTATCAATTCAGTTCCACAAGACACTAAACTCTCTCCTATATTGAGTATTATTTCAACAGATTTCAGTGACCTTACAGCAACGTATTTTTAAAAGGTAACATTTAGTTGAAGCTGTGAATTTAAAGAAGTTTGCAGTTCTAAAATTACAATGCTTTAAAACATCAATAACTAAATACAAACCTGTAAACTGTTAAATTATCTGAGCTCAGAACTACAATGTATGGATGAGAGTAGGCAACTGAAATGACATTTTCACCCCATTGTAAGGGAGGCCTTTCTGATATGCCTGCAGTTGTTACAAACATACCTAAGGCACTAGGACCACCAAGTAGGAATTCTTCCTTAAAAATAAAAAAAATTTATTAGATTTTATATTAAATTACAGCGCACACACTTCCACACTCAAACGAAGTAAAAAATAATGTAATAAACACAAATTAAATGACCCAGCATTGACAAAGGTTTTTTTTTTTTAATAGTGTGAAACTTTCCATATGCCCGAATGAGGGTGGGGCAGTATTACATTTACCTTAATAGTGTGAAACAAAAATCTGCTTTATAAACATGCTAATTTGTATTCATTCAGTATCTTTCATTTTGTTTTATTGTTGGCGTATAGGTTACCCAACCTTTTTAGGTATTATATGAAAAGTTTAAAAGAAAAAATATAATTTAAGGTGTTAAACTGCTCTAGGATTTTAGAAGTATGTTTTTTTTCCCTCAAAAAGTGCTTTATTTGTCATATGCTTTAAGTTTTAAAACTAGGAAAATATATAAATACTCAGATTTTTAAACTTTTATGGTTCACTAGATGCATCAAGAAAACTTAAAAGTACATTTTTTGAAGCTACATTTTCCAAGTTGGCCAAGCTCATGTTTAAAAAATACTTTATTTACAATAGTACAAATGATTATTTCATTTAGTAGCATTATTTTTTTTTTTTACAACAACATTTCTTGGAGGTTTTTAGAGGGAAATTTTAACTATTTTTTTTTTTAAGAAAAAGACTAGATTTTTTCCATAATCAGTATGTAGAAAAAAATACTTTCATATTTCAGTAGTTATTGGCAAATACAATAGCGTTTTTTTTTTTTTTTAATCATACATCGAAAATTGCAACTGCAGCTGGTTCTGTAAAGATAAGCTATGCAGCCACCATTTTGCTTAGTATGTTTACTAATTGTACAATAAAAGATCTTTTTCAGAAATTTGATCTAAGTGATTCCACTGACCAATCAAAGAAATATGCTTCAAACTCCATTTTCTTTCATGAAAATTAAAGTGAAAATAAAGAAAAAGTGGAAGTTTCTGAAAGTTGTAGTATTTAAAGAAGTTATCAATTTCTCACAAGGACATGACATTTGAATTGTGCTAAAGAATAGAAATAACTACTTCAAGTCTTTCTAATTAGCATAGCTTTCTTTTAATAAGTAAAAAAGGAGGAAATGTAAGGAAAAGAGCACACTATTAAAAGCAAAGAAGTCATATACTAAAATTCGATTTCTCAAGAACTATAAGACCGATTTCGTTCAAATTTTGATATTGTCTTAGTAAATTACTTTCTTCAAACTGATATAAAAATCTGTATACCTTACAGTTCAAAATTTTTCCAGCTAAACTTAAATAAAATAAGAAAATAAAAAATAATTATTAAAAAAATTTTTCAATACCTTCAGATGAATTATTTTCATAATTGTATGCAAAAATGTTGCAATTAAGATTCTTGAGATATGGGGAAATATGCAATAAGTAAAATTAACATTAAGGGGTCCAAACTTAGGACCACTCTCTTGACCAAACTATTGGGACCATGTTTCCCAGATTTGAGGGTCAGAAATCTGAATCCATAAAAAAAATATATGCTTATTCAAGAGAAAGTACATTTGTGCGTCTGATTTTATAACTTAAAATATTGTCTACACTTATTAATTAGCATCTTTGAGGTCACCTCCTCAAATCCCAGAGATTGAGTCTTAATATGTGAAGATCCGGTCATTAGATCAAAAGTCATTCAGAGTGGTTTTCTTTCTTTGCACACTGTACATAATAAACTGAATATAGAAAGTGTCCTAACCTTGCTCTTTTTCATCACTGATGAACACAAAGTCAATAATAGTATAATGGTTGTCATTTATCAAAATAGACATGTCTTAATTAGCAAATGTTTCAAAATTTCCAAGAATTTATAAAATTTAAAATATATATATATTGGAAGAATCATATTTAAGGTATTTAAATGAAACACAAAATGTATTACTTTGGTAATTCTTTTGACTAGAGGAGAAGTTGTATTGCTATCATATGGAAAAAGCTCTTGAGCATAACCACTCTCTGTGTCCACAACAACGTACTTAGATGATAAAGCTAAACAAACATATTGACCATCCATTGCCTAAAATGGGTATTAAAAAATTGGAAACAACATAAATAATCAAAAAGTAACTTTTTATGCTAACATTTTATATTCCAATTTATTAAAAATTAATAAATAAATACTTAAAAATTAATAATAATAATCTTTGCATTTTTTATAATTATTTGAGTATTTTAAAAATCTCCCAAATTTTAAAACTATTTAAACTTGAAATTTTTTCAATGAATAAAAAAAAAAAAGATTACCAGCAAATTTAGATTATGGAACAAAAATAAATGGAAATTTATTTAATATTAGGTAATAAACTAAATCTTTTTTCAGATGTGTAACAGCCTAGCCATTTATTTCAATTAGAAAATATTTTCAAAGTCTTATTAATCTTATGCTTACTTTTGGTACAACTGATGGGCCAGAATAACAGGTGTTATGATAATAGGCATCGTAGCGTGGCCAAATCTTTGAATCAAAAATAAGCACTTTTTAAAAACTTTTCAAGAACTTTACAAAAATTTTCAAGCACTCAAAAAATTCATATTCAATCAATGATATTATTGAAAAACAAAAACTTTTTATGAACAGTTTTAGCGTTAAAAAAAAAAACAAAAAGAAACGGGCGTAAATCGAAACAATCGGTACTTTCCCACATCACCGAGTGAATTCATCTTGACCCTGAACTCAGAACAAAAGTACCCTTACCCCCTACGTCAAAAAAAGTGTTAGAAGTCAAATGAAATAAACAAGAACAAAATTAAAATAAATTAAAAAGAAAAACATTTCATAAGGATCTGATATTCTCTATCCGAATTGGAGCACTCGGGTTTCGGTTTCAAGAGTGCGCGCATGCACAAGTCATAATGTGGGTACAACATGAAGTCGGCGTGAATGATTACGTAGCAAACTCCCCATTTTTCGTGAAATGCATGGGATCCACCAGATATCACTGAAAGGGAAAAAAATTATTCGGAAAAATAAGCACTTTTTAAAAACGCCAGCTGAAAAAAGCACCTTTAAAAGCTTTTAATAACGAAATCTCCAAAAAAGCACCTTTAAGTACTTTTTACAAACGCTACGCACCCTGAAATAAAGTTAGGATTTTACTACATCAGATTAAAGTTCAGCATACATACTTTGATAGCAAACCTTAGTTTTTAGACATATTATTTATTTAGAAAACATTTTAGCAATTTAATATACTTGAATAAAAATAAAGTACACAAATAGCAAATAAATGCTGCATGATGACTAAAAATACAAAAGGAAATAAGAGATACTTCTTTTTTAAATGACTGTAACCTGTTATTCAACCATGATAAAAGTTAGCAAAATTAAGAGCAAATACAATATCCAAATTAAACATTTCTAAATCTTCCATGCATTACAACTCTGAGTAAAATTGTTGAGAATTTTTCAGTAAAGCACTACATTATTTCTCAATGAGTAATTTTGTAGAAACAGGTTTTTGCAGATAATTATATGGTATAAGTTTTATAAAAGACAGAACAGTTGGAAAGCTTAAAGCATTTTATTATAGCCTCCAGATTTTGCATGGTACAAAGATTGTATAGATAGTAATAAATAAATAGAAGAAAAAAATCAGCATGAAAAATTTATACAACAATTTGATTACAATTTTTCTATGAAACTTTTGACGTATCAAAGCGGAATTTTATTCCTTCTTTCCAATGAATAACATAGAAAGCGATTAAGTTTAGTTTAAAAAATCTGGAATACATTGAAGAAATTTCTTATTTTTCTATTAGTTATTTGAGATTAAGAATTTGGCAAATAATTAACAAAAAAATTTTTAAAAATGTATTTACCTGATCAGTTAGAACCAGATAAATATACTTTTAAAAATATTTTTTTCAATTAATCACATCAAATAATTGAATGAGATAATTTTTCCAATACTCACCATAGCAAGAGGCGGTTCAGGAATACTAATATCTCTCAATTGAATCATTTTATCATCAGTCACGTGACAAATAAGTAGCTGCTTTTTTTTAGCAACACATACCTGTAAACAACATTCCATAAAAATAGGCAAATAATAAGATAATTAAAATCCATTTGTAAGTGAAATTTTAAGAAACTAAATGAAATTTTAGTTGAACTAATTCAATATTTTATTTTTTACAATTAATATTCAATTATAAATCATTAAAAATGTCATACATTTACAGTAAAATATTTGTAAATAGCTTTAACAGCAGTAAATTACTTAATTGGAATTTATTATAAAACCTAAATATGTTTTTATAAATTTTTGATATGGCCTCATCTCAAAAGTAGAACGAAAAACATCAAACAGTTAAAAACAAGAACAATATACATTTTTTAAAAGAATGTTTAGTTAAATAAATTGTTAATTTTTAATATACAGTAGATCGTTTAACGCAAACCTTAAAACATGAGGCATTAATACATTAAACACACAAAAATATGCACTTAAATATTTATTATTTTTAGAAAAAAATTAAATTATTGAAATTATTTATAAAAAAAACCCCAACAAATTTGTCTTGTTTGGTCTGCTTTAGCGACCATAAAACTAATGCCATTTATAGAGAATCATGTTTTATAGAATTATGTCACATCTTTTACTGTATTTCAAAATTCTAATCTTTTTTACAATTAAATTATGCTAATAATATTGCAGTGATTCCAAAATTGTCCAGAAATATTACTGAATAAGCTTTACCAAGCAAGCAAAAATTAAAAAAAATAAAAAATTTTAACAGAGTTTACCTCAACACTGAATGGGTTACTGGCTTCTGGATTTTCATTTAAACAAAAATACGAAACTCCTTTGAATTTACTAAGTGATGGTACAATCTAAACAGAAATTGAGATTAATACAGAGAGATAAGGTAAGTACTTTTATTAGCATTTATTTAATAAATATAGATAATTATAAACAGTCTCACAATTTTTAATTTTAAGTAGTTACTAACAACAAAAAAAAAATCTTTAATAATATATAAATATTTCCATATTTCTTGGATTAAACATTTTCATAAAGCACTTTATTGTTTGAAAAAATATAATCAATTTAAAGAATCAGTTTTTATTCTTCCTAACAGAAATCATGAAGGTATTAAATTTCAATAAAGCTAGTGGCATAGTTAGAATTTTAAAAATCTTGAGTTTTATTGAATTTAATTCAGGGATAAATTATAAATTGATTGAGAAAAAAAACACTCATTTATAAATCATTTTTCATATGATCATAACTTTCTTAGTGTGAGAATATTAATTATAATCAGTGAAATTATTTGTAATTTAATTACTATCAATGCAAGTATAATAAGATTTTCTTACTAATAGAGTTTTGCAGTAATATTAAAATGTAAAATTAAATGTTTAATTGGTATTTCATAAGCTACAATTCTTTTAAACAATAAAACAGGCTTAACTATGTATAAAAATTAATAAAATTTATAAAATTATCAGATAAAATGCTTATTTTTTAAAAATAATTATCAAAGAAATAAATGAGTTAGCAGACGCATAAAAAATAAAACCTAATATACACTTGCAATTTTACCTTAAAATTGCAAATATAAACAAGTGTTCACAGATTGAAAAAAAAATTTACAAAAAAAAGGGCCCATTAAAAAAAAAAAAAATCAGGAAGTCAATCATTAAAAAAATTAGAGCAAAGCAATTCAACAGAATTTTTTTTTTTTAAATTTAATACTATTAAAAACTATTTTTATGGAACATACATTTAAAATGGTGAATGTGTTTTTACTATCTTTCAAAGAAATTTATGAAGAAAAAACTATGATGAGTAAATGAAATCTTTATAAATATAATTTATAGTATTTCCGCAAAAGCAACCATTAAAAATAATACTTATAGTACTTTGAAACAGCAAGATATGGAAGAAACATAATTTTAAACTTTCTGAATATTATACATATTACAGTAATAAATTATCAAATAAATGATTATAAATGACCACAAATGGAAATGATAAATGAGCAAAAATTTCATATTAGTAGAACCTTGATTATCTGAATTTCTTTATTCAATATACCGATTATATCTTTACAATATGTTTCATATCAATTCAGTTCAAACTCTCAGCTATATTGAGTATGATTTCAACAGATTTCAAAGGTACTTCACAGTGGTGAGATTACATCAACATATAATCAAAAGTTAAGCTTTGCTCCAGTTAACAGCCCTCTCTAATTTTAAAATATAACATTTAGTTGAAGTTGTGAATTTAAAGAAGTTTGTAGTTCCAAAATTACGAAGTTTTGAAATATTTATAACTTCATATCAAACATGTTATTAATAACATTATACAATACTAAGAGCAGAAAAAAAGAAAATCTATGGTTATGGCTCAGAAAAAATATATTTATGCATTATGAATGAATAACATTATAATATAACATTTATTGGAATTATAATGAATAACATTTAGTCATATTTATCCTTTTATTTGCTTAAAAATAAATAAGGTATTTGAAGATTATAAAAATGTATCTTTCCAATATGAAAGTAATTTTAGGAACAAAAAATATTTGATAAAATTAAATTTAATAAAATATAAAATTGAAATTCATTAAACATTTAATTCTTAAAAGAATCAAAGTTTTTTTATAGAATAAAAATAAAGCAAATCATAAAATGCTAAACTACATCAAATTTCAAAAATCTAATTAATACTGAAAGAAAATGATTAATTTATTATCCAATGAGTAATAAATTAACTACTGCTGAGGAGTAATGCATACAAGTATACGCTTTTGCAAAAAGTACTACTATCCCCCCCCCCAAAAAAAAAAAGAAACGAGTGCATGGAAAACATATGCCACATCAAAACGAAAAAGAGCAAAAACTAATTTTAAAAAAATAAACACAGGTGTCTTTCTCTGTGTTAACGGTAAAGTTTTTCGATCGGAAAAACAAGAAAAAAAACATTTGCATTTTCACACCTCTAGTATTGGAGTAAAAACTTTTTAATGCTACACTTTGTGGTAGATGCAATGTCCTATTTAAGTACTTGTCAGGCAATCAATTTCCGAATTATATTGCATTCTACATCAAAACAAAATCTTAGTTATGATAAGAAAATCTAGAGCAGCAATGATTTTAAAGTAATGAATGAATCATTACTACAAAAATCAATGATCTATTGATTTTAATAGCAATGAATGAATGAGAAAGGCTGTTTTATGCCATTATAAACAACACCTTTCTAATAGAAAATAAATATTCAATCTCTTAAAATTTCAGATATTCAAGGTTTTACCATGTATTTTTAAAAAGAAAAACTAAATAATAAAAGTTCACACCATTTGAAATTATTCAAACAAAACTATAAATAAATGAAACAAATAGGTAGAAATAATTATACCTCAAGATCAAACATATTTAATACTATTAAATTTCCATCACAGAGCAGTAGAATTCGATTCAAAGCAGATAATGCTTTCAAAAGTGTTATGGGTTTTTTCTGAAAGATAAACAAATATAAAAAATTTATCTTGTTTATTTTATTTATTAATTATAAGTATAGATAAATATAAATGTTTTAAGAAAACTTATTTATAAAACCGCTTAATTAAATGAAGTGAAAATATAATAAAGATAAAAAAATAACAATTTCTTGAATCTTGAAGACAATTCAAGATTTTTAATCTTTCTCATTTAAATCCATACCTAAAATCGGTTTACATATTGAGAAATGAAAAAAGCCAATTTTAATACATTCAATAAAATTTTTATTAGACTGATAAATAAATATTTTTATATAAAGATATATGATTGGATGAAAAGTTAAATGTTTCCAGTTTCCAATAATTTTATTTAAGCCAAAAAAATAATAATAATAAAAAAAAACAAGAAGCAGAAATGATATAATTCTTTTCTTTTTTGATCAAAAATTATAGAATTTTAATATTATATATTTTTGAATTATAAGAAAAAATTTATTTTTTCTTTCTTCCAAAACAGAATAGTTATGAAATGTTAAGCTGATTTTTCCACCTCTATATTTTTCTCTCAACTTTAACGAAAACACGAAGTTCATATTTTAATAATGCAATTTAAAGTGTAATACAAAGAACAATTTAATAAAAAACAAATAACATTAAAAAAAAACAATTACTTCTTAAATAATTTTTTTGTATTAATTAGCAAATAAAGGTTGAAAACTACTTTTATAATTTATTAACTGTAAATTACAGATACTGGATAACTGAATATATATTTATAAAGAAAAATAAAACTTCAAACACACATTTACAAAATATATAAAACATAAAATTTACAACTCTTTAAAACTAAAACTTAGATTTTCAAATCTGATAAACTTACCACTTCTAGGTACTTTTGATTCTTTTTAGTTGAATCAAATAAAATTGTTCCCTCATTAAACTGCTTTTCTTCCAGTACATAATGAATTACAAAGCTAGAAATATAGGCATCAAAAAACATCAATAAATTATGAGAACTTTGTAACAAAAAAAAAAACATTAAAAAAGCATTTAAAAATAAAACTGCACAGAATGAGGGGAAAAAAGAGCATGGATTTTAAAATGTTGACAAAAAAATTGGAAACAAAAAATAATTTTTGAATAATTTAAATTCAAATTATTGACATACTGTATAGTATAATTCAGCTGATAACAACAATAGCACAATATAATAAATCACAAAATTCTTATTTGACAGTTGAATTGAAAATAATTTTTTAAATAACCCCTAAATACTAATAAGAAGTTTTATGAAATAACTTACTATGCATACACATGGGTGGCTATGATTAATTTGAGTCCATGGAATGACAGATACTTTATGTGTCCTTTACACAAATAGCAAATGTTGCACCTTTAAATGACTATTTACAGCTTTTTCTGTTTATATATTTTCTTAAAAATTTAAAAATAATTGTTTATATTTTATCTTAATGGGATACCTGCAAGTGACATAGTATGGGTAGCATGATCTCGATTGGTTGTTGAAACATGGCATTTGTTTACGTTAGCAACAGTTCTTTCCATTCTATTTAGAGTAAGCCAAGCCCATCAAGTACCAATTCTCTTAAGTGACACATTCTAAATTCTTTCACAACAATTCTTTCTTGAGTGTATCTTGATTTAGTCTTGAATATATCTTCTGTTAATTTTAACAATTCAAAAAAAATTTTGCAGCTTCATTGTTGTGCTAGCTCTGTTGCAACTGAAAAGAACTTTTCAAAATTTTCAGTCATTCACTCTGATATACAGAACAAACTTCTTCCAAGTTTTCATTTTGTTGTAATGTTAAAATAATTTTAACACAAATATTTAATACTCTGAATAAAGGAAATTAAAATTTTAAATTATGCAAATATAAGAAAATACCCTTTTTTTGTTTTTCATTTAGCAACTACTTATTATTAGTTACTCTTCAATTTAGTATTAGAAAAAGTAATTAGAGATTCCAACATTAACATCTGAGGAAACATTTTTAATAAATCTGTACAACCCTTGGCCTTTGTTGATGACATAGACATTGCTAGAACACCTATAGCACTAAGACAGGCTTTTATTTCTTTAGAGAAAGCGGCTCTCAAGATGGGTCTGAGAATAAACGAGAGTAAAGCTAAATATTTGCCCTGTACTAAAACAAGCTTCAATAACACCCATTTAGAAATTGAAGAATATAAATTTGAGGTTGTTGACAATTTTGTTTACTTGGGTTCTGCAATCAACAACAGGAGCAATATAACAATGGAAATACAAAGAATTACTATAGCCAATAAATGTTTTAATGGAATTCGAAAATACATAAAATCTAATGTAATTCATAGAAAAACAACAGTTTTATTATATAAATCTCTTAAGATCAATTTTAACAAATGCTTGTGAAACCTGGACCATATCTTGTACGGATGAGGCAATGCTGGGTACCTTTGAGAGAAAGGTCTTGAGAAGAATTTTTTGGAAGAATTCAAAAAAATGGCTTGCAGCTTAGAAGATCTAATCTAGAGCATTATCACTCATATAATGAACCTGACATTATTAACTTTTTAAAACAACAAAGAATAAAATGGGCAGGCCACGTTATCGGAATGGATGAAAACCGCATCACAAAAAGAGTTTTCAATGCCAGACCATTTGGCACACAGAAAAGAGGCAGGCCATATTTGAAACGGATAGATGGCCTAGAGAAAGACCTTTTGAACTTAAAAACTAAAAATTGAAAAAAACTAGCAAAAAAAGGTTAGTCTGGAAAAACTTCTTCAGAAGGCCAAGGCCCACCCTGGGCTGTTGAGCCATTGATGATGATTATTTATTATATATTATAAGACTTCAATTTAATTTTTCTTAAAGTTTTCCTTACATTTAATTTTATATTTATAAGAAGTTTAATGTTACTTCATGTAAAATTTAATTAACAGCAAAAATCCAATCCTTAATGCAAGTGTAATTTTCTTTTCCAGAACAATTAATAGAGTTTGAAATTAATTCAAAGTTTCAAATTTAAAAAGATATTTCGTGGACACTTTATCATACCTGCCAACTCTTCCGGATTTTCTGGAAGATTTTATTTTCATATTTAAAGTTGTAGCAATACTCAGGTTACACCAATTAACTTTTTGAATTATAATGATAATTCTAAATGAGTTTGACCACCACTACATATAAATAATTATAATAAATATATAAAAGCATAATAATCCTTGCGCAGGCGAATTTCAACGGGATCAAAATATAAATACATTTTTGAGTCAGATTGTTTTTCATTTAATGTTTTACAATCACTCTGAAAATCCGTTCTCGGAAACAGTGAACGTTGGCAGGTATGCTTTATTGATGTTTAATGTATTATAAACCTTTTTTTTTTTTCAAACTGCTTGAATAACTTATGGCTTGCATAATTTTTCTTATATACCATGAATTAAAATATATTCTAACTATTATAAAACATTAATATGGCATTATAAATATGGCAAAAATAATTAGGCAATCATAATTCTAAAACGTTAAGCTCTTTTATATAAAAGAAATAAAGAAAAAAAAATATAAAAGAAAAAAAATTCAAAGCCATGGAAATCATTTGATTTTTTTCAAGTAATTAGTAATTACTTGGGAGAGTCATTTCTGACTGAAACAGCATTTATGAGACAATTATTTGTGATCAACGAATTAAAAAAAATGAAAAGTACTCCGTTATAAATATAGAACTTTTTTTTTCAGACTGAAATTCTTCAAAAGTAAATAAGAGATTGTTCTAGAATTCCAAATTAAGTAAATGATACCTAACTGCATTTATATAGGATACATAAATTCTTAAATTAAAACAAAGATTTAAATAAAATTTATAAGAATAACATACCATTCTTGCGTTCCAATGTATAAATTCTTCCCACAACTTTCTAAACATTCTACCTATTAATTTAATATGCAATCAGTAAATATGCACAATTTTTTTTTTTTTTGCATTAACTATAGAACATGAAAAATTTTGCATCAATCTAACATTTGAGCAGTTAAACATGTTAAATGACTAAAATTTAAAAGAATTTGTGACAATATTTGTCTATTAAATAATTAAAGCTACCTTTTTCATATCTAATAACTAAAACTTACATTCGACCAATAAAAAAAACATACAATAAACATACACAAAAAGAAAAAAAAATTTTTAATAGCAAACATTGTTTAACACTTCAGTTTGATAAACTGTTTGAAGAATTCTGAAAAAAACACATTAAGTGACTAAAATTTTACTCAATTGAAAAAAAAAAAAAAATGAGACAAACAAAAATATTAGGATATACTTTTTTCATTAAAAACTCAACATATGATAATCCATACTTACAATCCATTATAACATGTTATGAAACCCAGGAAGCTATGCGGTTTCATATTTATATAATTATCAATTATAAAGGGAAATTTCAGTATATTGATCAGTCCAACTAACTACAATTGTTAAGGTGCCAAATAGATTTAAACTTACAAATTTTTTTAAAAGATAAATCATGTAGAGGTTTACCCAGGGATGGTTACAATTATTCTTTTTGAATCGATCCCTTTCTGCGATATTTTATTTTAAGTTTCTAGCTCGCCATTACCCGAAAGTTGCCAAGACTTTTTAGTGATTATTTTGGCATAGACCATGATAACAAAATATTCAAAATTATAAAAAATTCTATAAGTTGCTTTTTAGCCGTGGAGGCTTAGTGGATAGAATGTTTGCCTCCCAATGAGGTAACTCAAATTTTGAAGTGTTGACATAAAATATCTTTGGTGATAGTTAAATCATGGATTAGAATCCCCATGCTTTCAGGCTAATCGTGTGATGCTCTTGTGGTTTTCCACTCCATGTAAGGCAAATGTGATCTGCTTACATCAAAAAGTCATGCATGAACACAGATTTGTCAAAATTTTTGATTCAGGAGATTCTTTGTTTACTGGTTTAGGTTCAAAATTACAATCTATGGAGTTGAATATTGATAACTGTAAACTCAGAATCGGGTCTGTTGTTCAATGCTTGTTATAGAATAAAATTTTACTTTAATTTATTTATAAATAAGAGGCTTATTTTAGATCGAGATTTCTGTATCATCATCTGACAGAATTATCGCCAAGTCCTGGCAAATTCCGGGCAGCGGCCTGAAAGAAACTAAAAGAGGACATTACAAAAAGGGACCAACTCAAAAGGTATAATTCTTAGCCACCCTCCAGAAACATCTACAGGTTTTTTTTTAATAAAGTTTCCAAATTTAAAATCTATTTGGCACTTTGGCATTTGAGGGTGGAGCAACAGATCACGATACGGAAATATCCCTAAATATCAGATGTTAATTTCATAATTTAAGAAACGAGATCTTTCAGTTTTTCTTTAAATTTACTTATTCGTTAAATTCAATAATATAGACACCACTTCAATTTAATTAAGGATAATTTTACTTGTAATAAAAAGGAATTTGATTAAACAAAAAGCATTGAAACAAAACTAATAACTAAAATAAGCTTTAGCTTTGTTATTATTTATAGAGATGGTTTGTGATAAATTAAATTATTATAATGCGTACCACAGTTTTCACTTTATCTGTCCAACAAACCCTTTCAATAGCGGGGACTAAATCAAAGGCTTTAATAGCCATGATAAAGACAAAAATTAATTTTTAAGTAATTTGTAAAATGTGCTTTTAGAACAACTGCAGAGAAAGCATACAATTGTTTCAAGATTAATTTTCAGCCAAATAATTTCATGTATAACTACTGAATACATCTCTTGTGTACAACTACAGAGCACCTAAGGTTGATACACAATTATAAAATTCATATTTAAATTCTTTCCATTCAAAGATCGATTCTTTCCCATGTCATCACCGCCTCTTTTCATCAAAATACAGAAATATTTACTTTCCGTTTCCGTTGACAGTTAAATTATTGCCATTCTATTATTTAAAAATACTGTAAAAGAAACTCACGTTAAACTTTTTGGAAAAAATTTCAGAAAACAATATAAAATCATGCGTATATGAAGAAAATTGCACGGATTGAAATATGCAAGATATTCCAATTTCATTTAAAATTATATTTATTGATTTTTACAATAGTTGAAATCATTTCTGTAACAGGCGTATTAGTATTGGCAACGCAATTGGGTAGTTTCGATTTATCCTTTGACGCATTTGTCTTAAGAAATTTTTTAAAAAATTTAAGGTTTGTTGAGTTTTTCACAATTTTTTATTAAGAAAAACATTATAAAGTAATTTTATTAAGTTTTCTGACCAGTACACAATTAATATTTAAGTACTCTCACCCATTTTGAAGCCGCTCATTCAGACCTACAATTTAGTGTTAATGCTTTCATATTAAATGCATTTCTAAAATCTGAATTACTTTCTGTATGTTACCACATTAAATATGATCTTAAATTCTCTATAAATATAGTTTTTTTCCCTTTTCACATTATTTCCTAAGTTCAGCTACAAATGTAGTAAACTCGTTGTTTCTGAGGAACTGGTTATGCATCTTAATTTCATTTCTTATGTAAACGTTACTAAGAATGTCTTGATCTCTAAATGTTTCTAATTATAAGAATTGAAAAATATTTTTAGACCTTTTTCTTTACCTAATCTGTGACAGTTATTTATATAATTTGTAAGATATAAGTTTTTCAATATTTGCCTAAATTTATTCAAATTTATTTACTTACTAACAGTACAGACTTTGTTATCTAGAAAACTAATTAGAGAAATTCAGACTCATGTTATTAATATAAATAACAGTTTTTTGTAATTCAATTTTAAAGTCATGTGTTTTGAGGCAGTTTTATTTAATTCAATGATCATCTGTATTTAATAATACCTAAATAAGAGCATCATTAATAGGATCTTCTCTATTATGAACAGATAGGTTATTACATAAAAGTGAATAAGTAAAGCTTTTCAAAATTATCTGTTGGAAGAATGCCAAAATCCTACAAATTGATAAATAAAAAAATATATGAGAGGGGAAATTAAAGGATATTAATTCAGTGGAAAATTTAGTTTTATTCAGATATTTTTACTTATTTTTTTGTATTTATATTGATAGCTTTTATTAGAATAAGCGATGTTTCTATCAAAACTAACATCATTACGAGAATCTAAGTTTTCAGCTTCTGAGAAACAATATACCAGAGAAATTTTTATGAAAATGATATTAATATCTGTATAAAAATTTTGATTGAATTTAATCCTTAAGAATAAAAATAAGTTGAGAGCTAGTAATTTTTGAAAATATTTCTAACTTTTGACCACAAATTTAAAAATTTAACTTCTGATCTCATAAAAATAAAGATTTAGGGTTTATTTTTATAATACAAGGCCAAGGAAATGTAGTTAGCTTAATTAATATTAACCATTGGAATAAATATTAATAAATAGAAATAAATTTCAAAGTAGATTGCTATATTTTGGAGAAAAAAATATCAAGTATTAAAGTATTGATCTTTTATATTTTAAGGGATCATGGAGTCTATAATTTAAGTTTTATTTTGTAATTGCACCTAATATTTGATTTTTATTCTGCATTAATCTCATCTTTAAGAAATAGTTTTATGTTTCTATTTAACTATCTATTATCTTATTTTTCTATCTATTAATTCATTTATAAATAGCAAATGGATTAAAGCAAAAACTTGACGTAAAACTTAAAGTAAAAAGTTGACTTCGAGCTTTCATAATTAATAACTCTTAATTTTATTTTAAATTACTAGATAGTAAATAACGAAAAATTATGAATAAAAAGACAAAGATGCTTAATGCCTTAATTTTTTCAAACAAAAGAGCTTTAGTGGTGATGAATATCTGTTTTAATCCATAAATGTTACATGTATTTTATTTTTAAAGCAATCTTTTTTAGAAAGAAAAAGAAAACTTAGAACAATTGAAGAATTTATGCTAATTAAATAGTAAATTAATGAAATAAATTTTAGACTAAGATTTAAAAACCTGGGCTGGGTCATTTTCGTTTCATTTTGTCAAAATCATAATTTGCTCATATATTTTAAAAATTATGTATTTTATAGAATAAGATGTTTTTTACTCCAATGTATGTAATTTGAATTGTTATGTGTAAATTTATCTAAAATTATACATTTTTCATTTTCACGAAAGAGTTCATCATTACGCATAATGATGAGGAATTTCTTGTACTGCCATTCTTACAAATTGACTTCTTTTACTCCATTTTATTTGAAATTTTTTGTGTGTTCAAATATTTACAAAAGATTATTATTGTTCTTTCAGCGGTATCTTAATATCGCTTCTGTTTTTTAGAGAACTTTATTTTTTTACCAACACTGACTAGTTTTTGTACTATCTGACACAATCTTTTATTGTTATTGCTCCGATAGGCATTTTACTTCATTGTATTAAATTAAAGTAGCAGTTCTGATCAAAGGCACTTCTCTTAGTTTCTTAAATCTAAGAAAGACTCTCTCAAAAGCCGTCAATACTGTCCAAAATGTATTCCTGGCACTCATTTAAAACACTGTCCGTCAATGTAATTTGCCACTTATGAGGAAAAAACGGTCTTCAAGAGGAAAAAATGATTTATGTCCATTTTTCACCTAAATGGTGTTTGTTTTATCTGTTGTATTTTGGGGATTATTAAGTTTTTACAAATCAGTAATGTTGAAAATTACCTTTCCCAGAGAGTTATTGCACAGTAAAGATAAACCCTGCTTTGGGAAAATGTTTCTTGTCTGCTTTGAAATTTATTTTTTCTCTGAATCAGCTTTCATGGACTCAAACTTTTCTTCTCTCTTTATCTTTATTTATATACTTGTACTGTTCTAAAAATATTTTAAAGATAATTGCATGAAAATTCTGAGTATTCTTATTGAACTGACTGATTATATCTAAGCTTTTCTTTCCTTCTTTTAGATGGCTGGCCAACCGCAGCAGAAAGATGCACCTGATCAAAATTTTGATTATATGTTCAAAATTTTAATAATTGGCAACAGCAGTGTTGGAAAAACTTCATTTTTATTTCGATATGCTGATGATTCTTTTACTTCTGCATTTGTAAGCACAGTTGGAATCGATTTCAAAGTGAAAACGGTTTTCCGTCAAGATAAACGTGTTAAACTTCAAATATGGGTAGGTAAAAATATTATAGATATATAATAATTTTTTTGTTGCATTAAATTATTGGTTGTTTTATTCCACAGGTATTTGTTGCAAATGATTTTTTTTAGGATTTCTCTTAATGCCATCGCAATTAAGATCAAGTTTCAGAAAAATGATTAAATTCTGTAAAATTCAGAATCAGAAAAAAACCTTTTGAAATTGTACTAACCAAAAAACTCAAGTAATTAGAATCTTAAGAAATTTATCTTTAAAATAAACATTAAAAAAAAAATTTTTTTTTACAATAAATAAAATTACCTATTAAATTCTAGTGAAATTCTTTATATTGATTAAATAAGCTAGCAAACATCACAGATGCTATCTTGTTGTTGTTACACATCCCTCTGGAGAAGGAAAGCCTAGACCAGGTCCAGAAGGCCCAGTCGCGTCAGTCCCTCATATATCTGCAAAAAGTCCCGATCAACCAGCAGCTGCTTAAAAGAAGCGCCAAGGCAAAAAAGGTGATCAGGACTAGCAGGTTGTGAGCAGGAACAACGTTGGAAAGTCTTCTCCCCATTTTGAAACCTTAAACTCTTAAGATGGCCACTACGAAATCTGGCCATGGCCGATTGGAAAGGCCAAGGGCGCCGGCAGTGGGGTGCAAGAGGGTACATTTGCACCCCCCTGCCTTTTTTTAAAAACAAAGCGATACAGAAAAGCAATTTTGTTATTAAAAAATTTTATTAAAAATATTTTTATTCAAAAAAAATAATTAAATAATTGATACATAACAATTAAAACAATTTTTAATCAAACAAGAAGTGTAATAGTCTTGTTTGCTGTTCAAATCTGTTTTGAACTTTCTCAATGAATTCTGAGTCATCTTTGATTCTTTTCTTATGCACACTGAGCATGCTCAAACTTGGCAGATATCTAAGCTATATTTTTAAATTTCATTTAATAAAATATAAATAATATTATATTTTCTATTAGTTATTTAGTTTGACAAAGGTGTATAACACGAACTGACTTCTCACAACTGTAAAACTTCATCAACACACCAAATACCAATGTTAAGTGTGCACAAACACGTTAGTATACGAAACTACTGTTTGTAGTTATTTGTGTTTCAAAACCAGTAGCTATGCCAGCGCCATCAGTACAGTTTCTCGTGGCAAAATTTGCAAGTACGAGAGATTCGTACTTTTTTTTTTAAATATCTTGTTAATAATGAAGAAATGTATCTTGAAAAAAATTAACAGATGGAAGTATATGTAATAACAAAACAAAATGCAATAACAAAACATTTAAAAATAAAAATTTTTTTTGGGGGGGGGGTAGTTTGTTAGAGGGTTGCACTCCCTTTTATATTATTCTGCCAGTGCCTTTGACCGCAGCATGTTAATGATAGGCCAGGGCGGTACTACTGATCATTTTCAGCATACTACTGATGGGTTGGAGTACGGCGCCACACTGGAGATGCTATCTTTAAAATGATTTGTGCATTTCAAAAAAAAACCTGCAGTTTTAATTTTAACAAATTATAATTCTAAACCTTTTCAAAAAAATTAGTTTTTCTGTTTTTGACGGACATTTTGTTCCTCTGAAACAGGCCGAATGAAATAGTTGAATAATTTTTGGGATCACTGTCTAAAAAATCTCCCTTTGAATCTAGTTACTACTCAAATTTCTGGATTTGTCACCAACGGTTAAGTTTTAAGAGATAGAATCTTAAATCTTAATCACTTAAAATCTTCTTTTGGGTGATACGTCATTGATTGAAAATTGATAGATTGTATGACTTTCTTTTTGTTGAAAATATTTTTCTTTCACATTTTTTTATTTGTAGGATACGGCTGGACAAGAACGATATAGAACTATTACTACAGCTTATTACAGAGGTGCAATGGGCTTTATTCTGATGTATGATGTTACTAATGAAGAATCTTTCAATAGTGTCCAGGACTGGTAAGTAGGAAAAAAAAATTTGATACATATTATGCTTTTAAAATTGAAGCATAAAATGTAAAATAAGATTTAAAAATACAAATTGAGGGAACAAGGAACTGATATATAAAAAATGTAGTTATATATTTTCTATCATTTCCATTATTTTTAATGTTAATTTAATTGTAAGCACTTAAATTTTCCTGGCAAATTATTTTTTTAAAAATCTTGCTGCTGTGTGATCCTATTAAAATTTTCAACATATATAGTTCTCTTATTAATAAATATCTTAAGTTGTATTGCTGAATAACTTTTGCTTTTATAATCAGATTAAGAACTTTTTCAGCATAATGATATGAAAAATATCTGAGTATTACCCTAAAATCTATCTAATACCTGCATTTTAGCGTATTTAGTTTCCTATCTTAATATTTCAAGAGAGACACTTTTAATATTCAAATTATTGAATGAAAATATTTATTCAAGGTTTCAACTTAAAAACAATCTTTTGCTGTGTAAGCATACTAGATTTATTCCCTTGATTAATTTGAATTCTCAATTTTTAAAACATGTGTTGCTACAATGAGGAAAAAGAGATACAGTACAGAACCCGTTATCCGGAAATCAGAAAACCGGAAAACCAAAAAACCGGAACGAAATTCGATAAATTTTCCCGCCATTTTTTAAAAAAAAAAATTTTTTTTCCTCCTAGGATTTTTCTTTCTTTTTTGAAAGATACCTTACCATCATTTTGGAAATAATCATTAATGTACTACTCCATCGTTTTTTCTTCTTTTTAACATTATTTCCAAAAAAAATTATTTTTTTAGTTGGGTTTAACAATAAAAAGAACGGCTTTTTGTAGCGATTCAGAAAACCGGAAAAATCAGTTATCCGGAATAGCGAGGGTCCCGATCGTTCCAGATAATCGATTCCCTACTGTATTAGTAATTATATCTGGAGAGCAATAAAATATGGGCACATTTATTCTGTTTTTATATTTCAGTTATTTATCTGGAACCAATAAGATAAGTTTAAAAAATGTTTAAAAAAATAATTAGAATTTGTGCTGCACAATTCTATGTTGATAACTGAACTTCTTCAAAAGTTGGAATTTAGAAAAATCATTTCAATGTATTATTTTCATACTAAGCTTTTAGAAAATGCAAAAAATGAATTGATTTTTTGATAAGTTCTGTGTGGTTGAATAGGTCTTACATAGAGATTGTGTCACCTTTTTTAAAGAGGGGTCACGTTTTCTTTTTAAAATTTGTCACCTTTTTGCAGATTTTTAGCAATAAAAATTGAAACTTTTTTATGTGTTTTATCATTTTGAAAACATGTCAGCTTAAAGATGAAAGAAGTAAGCTTTTCTTTCAAGCTTTGTCTTTTCCTGATTCCCCTATGAAAAATGACTAAAGGGCAACTAACAGTATCAGTACAGCTCTATGAATTCTGCAGGTGTTGCTGCTTTTTAATTAAATACTTAGTAAGAACAGAAGCTAACATGCAACTTCATTGAATATGTGATACTTGTAAAGATGAAGAAGTTATTTCATTGTCTATTGAACTCTTATGTAGTAGTTTTAGCTGATTAAGGATAAGACTGAAAAATATATCTGGTGGCCACTAGAGATAAATTTATTGGTTCCCACTTTTTCCTTTCCTCTAGCCACTTTTTGCTTTAAAAGTATCTCAATAGTGATTTTGCTTCTAAATTGGTTTAGAAATTATTTATTAGTCATTACTTTTTAATGCTCTCAATTTGCACAGATTCCAATGTAAATTTATTTTGTTTCTCAATCGCCTTTTCAACTGTTATTGCTGTGAAATTCTGTATGATTTTAAAGAACCCAATTTTTAATACAATATTATGATGCGTGAATTTTGAATTTGAGTAATCACGTTTCACTATATATATAAATTTGCTAAATCAATTATTTATAAAAGGGAAAAAAATTTTTAGACAAAGTTTGTTTTTTTAATGAAAAAGTATTTTTTGAATGAGTTCTAATAATTAAAGGTATTTAATTTTCTGCATAGTATAAAAATAAAAACTGTTTTCTGCATGAAGATAGTTTTCTGCTTTGATATAAAAATATAGTGCTAGAACACTAACATTTATATAAAAATTAATATATTTGACACCAACTTGACTAAATGGATCATGGGATGTAACAATTAAGTCATTTAATAGACTTTTAGTCATATTGAAAAATTTTTGTTCTTATTTAGGCAACTATTTTCATAATTTTTGGCAACTATTTTCATGTTTTAGGCTACTAAAAGTAACTATTTTGTTAATTTTTTTCTGTGGCAACTGTGCAAATTAAAAAAAAAATTTAAAAATTTTATTTTTATTATTAAGTAAAAAAAAAATTTTTTTTATTTTTTATTTTGATTTATATATTTTTTTTCCTTCTTCTCTGGCAGAAATAAAGAAATTTTGTCAATGGCCCACAGCACCAGTAACAAAAATTTAACTTTTCCATACACATTTTAAATAAACTATTCATCTATTTCTATTATGTTTAAAGAATTATTTAAAAATTCATGGAATAAATTTTTGAAACAAATATAACAAGCGAGCTTTTGTTAACTGTAATCATTCCAGTTAATTGTAAGTTGAAATTTTATCATGTTTCAGTAAATAGGTTAAATATTTAACATAAGTGGGTTATTATATCAAACAATAAAAGTAATTAAATTTTTGTTAACTTATAATCTATTCAGTTTATTGTAAATATAAATTTAGTCATGTTTTAGTAAATAGGTTATATATTACATATTTAACACAAGCAGATTATTGTATTAAACATTAAAAGTACAAAATGAAAGCTAAAATTATTGAAAATTTCTAATAATCACAATTATGAAAAAGTAGCAGAAACAAAAACCAAGTGAGCATATAATTTCTGATTGACATTAAATGGGTGTTAGCCTAAAAGATAACTGATAATTATCTTTTAGGTTATGTGATCCTAATCAGATTTTAATTTATCGAACTAAGTTCATTTTTAGTTCTGCTTTAACTATCTATTTGTTTTCTAGGGTTACACAAATAAAAACTTATTCCTGGGACAATGCTCAAGTTGTTCTTGTTGGCAATAAGTGTGACATGGAAGATGAACGTGTAGTTTCAGCTGAGCGTGGGCGACAATTGGCCGAGCAGTTGGGGTTGGAATTCTTCGAAACATCTGCAAAAGAGAACATTAATGTGAAAGCCGTATTTGAGCGTCTTGTGGATATCATCTGTGATAAGATGTCTGAGAGTCTCGACTCTGATCCTAACCTCATAAATGCTTCCAAAGGCACTCGTCTTACAGAAAATCCTGCTCCTCCCACTGCAGGATGTCAATGTTAAGCAATTTGATCAAGATATATTTTTCATTACCATACAGTGTTCCTTCTTTTTTTAAGTATTTGATATAAGGCTTGGTAGGATTCACATTGATATCTTAGTCGACAACCATTCAATTAGAGGAATCTTAAATGTATAGGGCATTTACCTTGTGCTAAGGTACACTTCATGTTTAGTTGGTTTTTCAAATCTTTAGATATTTACATTATCTAAAACAATAATAAAATTTGTTTGTCATTCTTTACAAATTTGTTTCAAATATTTTTTTTAGGTCGTGAACTGCAAGCTCTTTCTATCTTACCATTTATTAGGCCATGTACTATAGGGCAAAATTAACAGTCGATGCGGCCACAGGGCAACTAAATGTAACAATTGGGGATTAAAAAATTGTCTGCCAGTCACAACCCAATCTCCACTATTTTTTGCAAAAATGTACCCAATGGGCATTTTATAATATTTTTTTATAATAAATATATAATTATTATGAATATTTCATTGAAAACTACTTATTTCATGCTTGTTTCTTTTTTAAAAAAAAAAATTTTTTATAGAAATGAACTTTGTAAAAAGGTTTCAAGAGTAATACTTTACATTATTAATAAGTTTATTTAATCGTTTAAAGCTTTCAACTTTTAAAAAAGTGACCACTGTTAAAAATTTTGCCCTGTACCACCTATAATTTATCATGGGTTCTTGACCACAAATAAATTAACATTCAATTAACAAATAAATTAACATCCTGCATTCTGAATTGGATGCATTGGAACACCTACAGAGATCTCATCTCCTGAGTAATATAGCCTGCCAGAAGGTAGATCTTTAAATTGTTTATGGTCAAAAATGGATGCTAAATATGAAAAATATGGCTTGAAAAACAGCAAGAAGGAAAAGAGCTGATAGCCCACAGCGATAGTCTCTATCATTGATGCACTACAATTGACCTATTGCTAGGGTTCAGATACTTTTGAACAAAATTAAGAACATAGGTTTATTAATTTTTTTAAAACTTTTTGAATTGTTATTTCATTTTGTTCTTCTAGTAGAATCCCAGTTTTTATTAACACAAAATAATTGGTAACTCGTTAGTAATAAATTTACTACATATTTTATATAGATGAATTGTTGAAAATGTTTGTTTTATTAGTTAGGTACTATAATATTTATTCTACCTTTTTTGTACTGTTATGTTTCAATTAATATAATTTTTCAATTGCTTGCATCAATAAAGTTACATGAGCTTCGTAGGTATGTAATAGTTATTTCACCATATGAATTCTACCAAGCCTATATTGCATTATTAATATTGGCATTTCAATACAATTCTTGTAACTTTTTCTGGTCAGATAAAAAAGGAACTTAGATGAAAGTCTTCTCGCTCTCATCTAAATATATTTCAGTAACTACTATTTCAATCTCTTGAGAGTTATTTGTCCAAAATGTATGCATTTCATAAGTTTTACAATTTAAAAAAAAAATTGAATTATCATCTGTATGTAACTGATATGAATGTTGGCATGCATAATTGCTTAAACTATTTAATAGTACATATATTGGTAAAGACAATGTTTATGTATTTACTTCAATTCTACTTTTTCCCAATTTTTTAAATATTGTCAGTGTGATATTAATGTCTACTTAATGTATTTGCAGATGATTTATCCATGAAGTATATCTTTTAACTATATATATAGAATCACTAATACATTAACAGTGAATTTTTTTTATTTATTGTAATTTTCAAGATGTGTTCATAAATAAATGCCTTTATATAGTATGTGTACTAATAACTTAGAAAGCAGTGGGTGTGATCTAATATTAAGATCTTGTTATGCCTCTTTTGACGTTTTAACACTTTCCGAATAAATTCCAAGCAAATTCTAAATGATACTGCTATGAATGTGCATATACATGTATCACTTATAAAATCAAAACACTGTAAAAAAAATTAAAATCGTCTATGTGAGACTTACCTATATGAAATATTCATTTAAGTCATATATTTAATCAAAGAAAAGTATATTTCATGTTATTTGCTAGTGTTTTTTTATTAAATATATAAAAATTAAATCTAAATTGCTTGAACTAGCAAAAAAAATTATACTGCACTGGATGACATATCTAATTTTTATTACATTCCAGTAGTTTATTTATTTATTGGTCCTTAATACCCATATAAATCAACCCTTGACTTTTTTTAGTAGCTTTAAGTTATCAGAAATGTAAATAACAATCAAATCACTAGTTTAATTGACTGTAATGGGTGAATGAAAAACTAGGTTATTGTGGTGGCATCACTCATTTAAATGTATATATAATCTCTATATATGTGAAATGTAGACTTAACAAAAAATAATTAAAAAAAAACAGTAAATCTAACATGGAAAAAGCTGTAATTTCCTCTTAATGTTGTTATATATTACTTCATATCATAAGTAATCTTGAACCATAAGTATTTTTTATTTCCTCTAGTGTGGTAGAAATAGATGAAAGGCTAATCATTTGGGATATTTATTTCTGAATGCATGGAAATACTTTTATCGATAACAATTTATGAATTTTTTTTTATTAAAGTGCACAAGTATGTTTATGAAATATCAGTATTGATAACTGGTTTCCACCGTATTTTATTCAATTAAAAATATAGATGAATGTTGATGTATTTTTGAATTTATCAAATTCTTTTATTTGAGAAACTCAAAAAAAATTATGTCTTTTTATATAATAATTTTTAATCGAAATAATGGGCTGTTCCTACAATTCTTCTTTTTCTAGCACACACATATATAAGAATTATATTTGGAAAGAAAAAGGATGCCAGTTTTAAGGGTTTATCCTAGTTTATTGTTTGGAAGATGTTGTAAAAGCCCATTGTCCAAAACACTTTTATATCTAATGTATGTTATTTTAATTCATTTCTAAAAACGGTGTTTAGTATGATCTGCTGTATAATGCAAAGTCAGATCTCATTTGTTGCGAAAATCATTCTCTCGATATATATATCAATCAAAATAAATGTTTTGTTTGTAGAAGTTCTGTTAAAAACTTGTACAACTATTTCCAACTGCCTATGATGTCGTATGTAATATATTCAACTAATTTAGGTGCAATAATTAGAGATAAACATATTACAGTTGCTGCATACAGAGTCTGATTGTTGCGTATGATCACAAAAAACTGACATACACCACCTATTATTCCTTCTTATTTAAATACTAAAAGGGGCTTTATTAAATGAAAATTATCCTTTCATTAATTTAATTCATCATTGAGCATTGAGACAGATTAGCCTTATGGCTATTAGAAACCGCATGCTATTTCATTGTATTGAAGAGAAAGTAGTGGGTTAATATCACTATCTCTAAAAATTAACAAGATCTTTTTGTTTGAGTTATTTATGTGCATTTTTATTTATTATCCTAATTGCAAAATTTGTGTATTTACACGTAAAATTTTACTGTTTTCATTGAATGCATAGCTTTTATTATTAACATTTTTACAACAAAAATTAGTTAACCAAATGAAAAGTATCTTTTAATGTTTGGTATACACGGGATATGTTACAAAGAAAAAAGCACAGTCTAAAATTGTAACAAAATAATATAATCTTAGATATAAACTTATGTATGCACTTGTCTGATAGGGAAAAAGAAAAGTTTAGTAATATTAGTTTGCGCTGAAATAAAAATGGTGCTGAAAAACATTTCTGTTTACATTTATAATTTCTGTTTTTAATTTATAACTGAAGAATCAGTAAATTAAGAATGATTGCTTAGAAATTATATAGGGGATTCTAGTTTGTGCTGAGGGTTAGCTTTTCCCATTTTGGATTTGATATAACTCTGTTGTGAATGTTGTTAGATTCATACAAATTACATGTTAGGATTTAATGTGTAGTATGCCTGAACTATTAAATTTGGCACAATTGTTGCATTGCCTTGATACATTTATGTATTCTCATCTCATACTGCAAATGCCTCATATAGTATGATGAACTATTGTGTAAACGTGATAGAGATTGATAATGAAAGCATTTATATTGAATTTTTTGAAGTAGAAGTAATACAAAGAATATATAGTTGCATGCAAAAGTGCTATCTAACAATATTCCAAATAAATATATCATATGTTCTAAATGTGTATTATTACTTTATAGCTAAGTATCGTACAAAACGAAATTTGAGAACTATTCTCTTCTTGTAAAAATATATAATTTATTCATGTTTCAGCATTTCATAGTTTTTTAGATGTGTTACAAGAGTTATTTTTTTTAATGTTAC
Organism: Parasteatoda tepidariorum; assembly: GCF_043381705.1. NCBI lineage: Eukaryota > Metazoa > Arthropoda > Arachnida > Araneae > Theridiidae > Parasteatoda > Parasteatoda tepidariorum. Next base: position 50,733,365 of record NC_092213.1, on the reverse strand, counting down.
CGTTTGTAAATTTTATTACTTGCCTGTTTTTGATTTAAAAACCATTTTGATAGAGTGATAAGAAGCAAATTATTTACATTTGTTTCTATATATTTATAGATATTTTTTCTTACTCTTTCATTTTATGCCATTTTGTTAGCTTGAATATAAGAGCTATAAATATATACGTTTGTGAAGCATTGGTACTTATGTGTCATAATATCATTATTATTTTTCTTTTCAAATGAATAATAACTATAAAAAAATTAAATCATAATGTTGTTAGTGCAAGTAGTACACACATAGTGTCTTATACTCATTCTGATCCATTTCGAGAAATCAAGTTAATTAAGGATGTTAAATTTAAATAGCAAAAACAGTGATAACTTTATTGAATTTTGCTATTGAAATTCTATAATTCGGCTTACAATGTGTGGTGTCTTTAAATAAAAATAGACAAGACAATAACTAGAAAACTTATAAGTAAAGACTGATTGCAGTGAATGAAATTTTTATTTGAATATAATTTTTATATTATTTAGTTGCATTTTTAATCATATAATCAGTATATTAAGCAGTTAATCATCCATAGTGTCAGTAAAATGGTTTCAAATGCCTCTGGTTAAATCATTAGTAGCTTAAATTTGTACAATGATATAAATTATTGTAATTATTTATATACTTAAAATTTTTTTTATTTTTGCTCTGAAGCTCTTCCTTCATAAACTCTTGTTTGTGTTCCAGTTTCTTACTAAACATAAAATAATTTTCTTTTTAGATCTATCATATGTAAAACCGCTAAAAAAAAACTAATTAATTGGTTCTAAATGATGGTTTTTTAACTTAAAACAATCTAAATTTTACATTCAGTTTTTTATAATTATTTAGGCATTTTTATTCATTAAGCATTTTTTTAAACCGAAAAAAAATTTTTTTTTTCTTTTTAATTTCTAACAGATCAAATCAATAAACATGTTAAGCTTCGGAATTCAGTTTTAAACACTGGTAGCATTTTTAGTGTTTGTATTGTTCAAATTTTGTTACAAGGGCAGCATTTAAATATTTTTATAATGTTTACTTTTTTTAGCAGCTCAATTATTGAAGAATTTAGAATCTTACTTTTTAAGATAATTTTTATACAGTTGCCATATTTTAATGTAATATCATGACACATAATTATCTTTTCTAGTCATTTTTCAAAATCAAAACTTATTCTTTGTTTTTACAATCCTCTTAGATGTTGAATCTGAAATAAATTTTTTAATATGTTATTTATTAATAAATTATGCCCTATTTTATGCATTTGTTTTTAAAATTTGGTGATATTTATGTATTGATACAATGTATTATTTACATTCCTACTTTTATTTTCAGTATTAATCACAGATTTGAGAATTTTAATGAATTTTGGCTAATAAATTGTATGCTAAATGTATGTAGAAAGAAATTATAGTTATAATGTAAACCACCTATAAATTGTAATGTATTATAACCTTTAGGAAATAAATTTTTCTTTTGTTTTTATTTCTGACTATGTTTTTAATGAATTATTATAAATATTTTAATTTTACACACATTAAATTTCGCATAATTTTAACAAATTCCTTTTAATGAGCTGTGATGGCTCCGGATAGAGCGCTCCCTTTCCTTGTGTTAATCCTTTACACGCGAAAGATACCTCTTAGTTACCAATGTCACTTATAAAATACCTACCACTCTAAATGTCAACATTTTTACATTTCAAAACTTTGATATTTCCCAGGTATTATATGGTAAGATTGTAATTATTGAGTTATATCGTGAAAAATTCAGTTAGTCATTTTATAACCATCTAAAGAACCCTGAGTGCAAAGGCTTAAATTATTTGGGAAAGTTAATAAATCCTGGAGAATTTAAAAAGTACCTTTATTAGGTTGTTCTTTTATCTTAATTCCTTAGAGAAAACTTTTTCCCTTTACAGTATAAATAGGCGTTCCCATAGAAAGATGTCCGTTATATACTTAAAGCTTTTTCTCTTTTCCAAAAAAAAAAACATTTTAACTTTTGTGAAGTTAAGAAGTTTTGTATATAAAAAATTGATTTTTCCAGATATTAGGTCTTGAACCAAGACCTGTTATCAGTAAAAATACACTTTTTCTATATTCTCCATTTTGAAAAATAACAATGAATTGAGAATTTTTGACTGATATACACACTAATTGAATCCATGCATCTGAAAACCAGTCATCTCTTCTCTATTTTTTCAAAACTGAAATTCTTGCTTTCCCAAGTTTAGCTGAGATATAAGAAATTAACATTTTCCTACTCCGTATAAAATATTTTGTGCAGTGAAATATCAATTTAGTTTGAAAACATGCCTTATCCTGAAGATAAACTGTTCACGAAACAAAGTTGAAAAATACTGCTATGACGGCTGCCATTGTTGCCTTTGAAATTGTTTGTATAACCTAACAATTAATTATTTAATTTAGGCTTGTTATTTTGTTGTTGCGTTTCAACACACAATAAGTGAATCACAGGGTAGTTCCTCTGATGGTATATGCAAGAAAATAAAGAGGGAGAAAATGAAATACTATGAACTGTAAAGGTGACTACAAGGAGGTGACTGCAAATAATATACTTGACTTCAAAAGCTGGTGGCGGGAGCATTATTAGAAAAATGTTTTATCAAAATGCTCCAATGGAAAAGCAAGAAAGGAGAAATTTTACTTATAAAAGCACTACACCTGGTGAAGTTATTTCCTTGCCATGGTGGTTTATTCAAATGAACATTAACTCTGTGTAAAAAGTGACACTATATCCAGTTAAATAAGCATATTTTAGAAAAGTTGCTGTAAACCACAAGAAAATGGCAGACGTCAAAAAAATTTTAAATAATTAATATGAACCAAATGAGTTTTTGTCCTCCCATGAAGAAATTTTTAAGTTGCCCAGGACTGATAGTCATAACCCAAAAGATTTCAGAAACTACACAAATATCCATAGATATGTAGTCTAAGACTTCAACAATGTGTTTATTTAATTTCTAAATTACAAATTATTAATATTTTGGCTTGTTAAAAATAATGTTAAGTATTCGTTTTAAGGTTTTGTTTGAAAACCGGTCATCTCTAAGTTCTAATTATTTTTTTAAATTAGAAAGTTAAGTCATCTCAGAATTGCAATAGACTATTTTGTAATCAGCCATATTTAAATTTAAAAAATCTATATATCGAGCTGATACTTAACTATTTAGACTTTTGTCTCTCCTGTAAAATCAGTTTTGGTGGAGATGGTCTATGAACTCATACATTCAATTATTAAGCGTTAAGATAGATATTATAGTTTACACAATACATCTTCCTCACATTACATATTTTATTACTCAGTCATCTTCTTCAGCACGACAGCCCCTTACGCGTCTTGGCTGCCTCAACCACGTGTAGCCTCCTATACATGGCGACTTTTTTCCAGTTGTTAATCTTTATTACTTTGAGATCTTTAGTAGTGTCATCGAGCATCTAGTTGGAGGTCTTCCTCTGGCCCAAGATCCAGAAGGATTTTTAAAGGTGGCTATTCGTACAGCATTGTTTTCTGGACCTCTCCAGACATGGCCAAGCCATCTTAATCTATTGCTTCGGATGACCTGCACTATCTGTGGCTGTCCATACAGTCTATATAACTCAGCCATAGAATCATAAAAATACAAATTGCAGGATTTCCGCCGATATTAAACCTATATTTTTTTACTATAGTTTTAATACTATAGAATAGTTTTGGACAGTGAATTTTATGCATTTTGCACAAAACTCGATCTTTGGTCAAAGAAAATTAATATGAATAAACAGAAAAAATAGATAACATAAATTTGGTAATGAAATTATATTTTCTTAAATGAAAAAAAAAAAATTTATTCTTAAGAATAACCTTGCAATTTAAGGCCTTCTTCTCTGCAGCATTCAGTTAGCTAAAATAGCAAAGGATTAAAAAAAATTAAATAAACTTGTTTATAAAAATTAGTTTATTTACAATAAATTATTAACATTGAACTAGAAAAAATTTTGCTTGCATAAAATCTCTATACATAATTTACAAATATATATTTAAAAGTGTGAATGATTATCTTTACTGAAGACATGATAGACATACAGCAGTTTCTTCCTGTGAGCCATACCTGGAAAAAGAATTTTAAAAAAAAATTTATGACAATAATATTAATTGAATAAGAATTTAAATCTTTCATTCTCTAAATCTGTGGTTCCAAACATTGGTTAAACAAGGAATCACAAGTTGTTTATAAAGCAGGCATTCTTTATAAAAAAAAATTTAAAAAATAAAAATCATGTCATTATTATACAAAAATATTTAAACATTTATACAGTCTTACTTTTCTAATACTAAATATTACATTAATTAAAAAGACTTAAATTTAGAACTGAAAGGCAACATATTTGCGCTTAATAATCACTGCTAATTCAGAAAATGCAGCCAGTAATTCCTCAACTGGTCATTTATAAACATGCTAATAAATTACATAAACACAAGAAACGAACACACAGTATTTTTTACATATTTATCCCTTTTGTTGTTATATGGTTATATAACAACAAAATTATATAAGTTTGTTACATGGAAAATTTGTTAAATAGAAAATCACTTTTCAAAATACTTAAACACATAACAAGTTTTAAATCCATAAACACTAGAGACAATTAAAATAGAAATTGATACATTTTATCTTGTAAATAAGTATCTATTATTTATTTTACAAATCTTAACCATAAAAGAAATCTGCATGGAAAACAAGAATAGAACAGAACATTATCCAGTGTCACACTATTATGCTACATACATTTTTAACTAAAAAAATTTTTTTATTTATGTATATAATTATAGCTGCATTTATTAGAAAGGTAATTTTAAACATACATTAATACATGTGTTCTTAAGTTCAATTGCTACCGATAAAATCTGTTAATTTTGTCGGAGTTTTTCGTTTGAAATGTGAACAAAAAGGGAAAGGGATTTTACCGCTTTCTCTAAAAGTTAAGTGGCTTCGAAAATCAATTCGAGGTCATTTCCCCCAGAAAATACATTGAAAAAGATCGCAAAATAGAAAAATTCGCAAAATGGAAGTTTGTTAAGTACCGACTGTCTAATATATAAACATATGATTTTCAAATAAAATAACAAAAACCAGACACCTCTTAAAAGATTAAAATAATTCACATAAAAAAATTTGTAATTTGATTTTTTCAGTTTTCAATAACACTGCTTAGAAGTAATTGCTAGAAAAATTCAAAAAAGAAAAGAAAAATTACTCACTGCAAAATTGAACACAAGTGACAGTAACTCAAAAAACAAATACTGCAAGTTCTACAGTTACTGGCAACAGTACATTTTTCACAGAAAACACAGGCAATCATGTTTTGTGACGAACAATGACCATTCAAACCATTAGTTATTCCTGAAATACAAATAACAAATTTTAAAAAATCTCTTTGCAAAATTTGAAGTAAAATATTTTAACCTTTACACTCAATTTTACCAACTTTAGTTATTATCAATATAATATAAACATTTAAATCCATTGCATACTCTGTAAATTAAATTATTTTTTTATCTCATTTAGCAAAAAGAGTTTCACGCCTAATCATACAGTAAAAATAACAACAACAAAATACAATGCAGCAGAAGGTCTGGATACCACATAAAGGGCAAGATTAGAGGTTGCCACCTGTCAAATAAATAAAGTGGCCACCAAAAAAGTTTACATCATTCACCACCCACTCACCACAGCCTCTTTTTGTCATTTGACACCTCATCTTCCCCACTTCTTAGTTCCTGGAAATGCATTCACATAATGAGCATAAGAATGTTTATTTTTCATAATTTCTGTTTATTTTTTAATTTAATGCTTGACAAGTTGCATGGTAATTAATTTTCTATAATATATCTTTGAATAGGCGTAATTTAAGCGCAATAAAATTCAATCTTAACTATTCTTTCAATCTATTTAAATGAAATCTATTAAAATAAATTATTTCTTTATCATCGTCTGATATGATATTCTTTAATGACTTTTCTGCTCTTTTTTTTTATTGACAGTTTGCTTCAACCAGGCCCGAATTTTTAGCTTGGTGGGGCCCTAAGCTACTGAAAATGATGGGGCCCTTATAAGTTCAATTCCATTTCTATGCACCTAAAGTAAACTGCCACTATTTTTTATTGTTGAATATTAACATTATATAATTAAAAAATTTGATAATATTACTTTATTGTTAAATATATTAATTGTGATGAGACTATTATGTAGAACCTTTCTTTTATTGCACATATTTTTTGAACGAGGGGAAAAAGTTACAAAAGAAACACATTTTAAGCACAGAGTAAAAATTTGGCATTCTAGGCCACTATATATTTAAGAGTTTTTTTTTTTTAGATTCATTTTCAATATATTTTATTTTCAATTTTTAATGATTTTTTCGCGAATTTTTTTTTCAATTGTATTTTCTTTACGTTACAAAATCTATAAGACTTAGAAACATGAAATTTTGAATGTGCGTAGAAAATATTCAAAGAGTTAGAAAGAATACAAGAAAATACAATTTGATTATTAGTTTTATTTTTTTTATAACCGCCGTTAAACAACCGACTCAATTTTGAGTTTACGCCCTATCAACCAGGCTATCCCAACCAAACTTATTAGTTTATTTTATAAGTCATTGCACAGCCGACCCAATTTCGAGTTTACGACTACTCATATTCAACTCCGTAGCCTTGTCATTTTGAATCCAATCCAGAAGACAAGGGAACTGCTAGATTAGTACCCAGAGGTATTTATTTGTTATGAGAACTTGGAGGACTTTGTGACCTCGACAGATTTAACATGCACCAGTCACCATTTTATACATGGGTATTCTTCTGCCGGCTGGATTCAAACTCCCATTCTCACGAACACGAGTCCAACGCCCTATCAACCAGGCTATCCCGGCCAAATTTATTAGTTTATTTTATAACAGTCATTGCACAGCCGACCCAATTTCGAGTTTCCGACTACTACTAATATTCAACACCTTAGCCTTGTCATTTTGAACCCAATCCAGCAGTCCCTGGAACAGGTGAGGGCCGTTATGTTAATACTGTTTGCAAAAATAAAAAGAACATTTCGTAAGCTGATATTATTTAATTGATGTTTATATTGAAAATATTTCTTAATTATTTCTGCTTTCTTTTTAATTATTTTAAGTACATTTGTTAAATTTTAGTGCAAGAAAAAAATTATCGTTATTTATGTAAATTTTTGGCTTATATTTTTAAGGATTTATTAAAGGGTCTATTAAATATCAGAGAGAATAAATGTCATATGAGTTTAAAGTATCAGCTCTGCTCTTGATGGTGTATAGTGGCTGGGATGTGATAGAGCTACTGTCCTGGTCATCCCGCCAAAACCAGCATTCAACATATCAATGGAACACGCCAAAGCTTTATATCAATTAGCTATTAGTTTTAGATAATTACAATTGTAGAATAATTATCTTATTATAGAATGAAATGTTTTAAAAGACAAATATCTGTTAATGTTTAACAATTAATCAACGAAAAAACAGAACCAATATTGAAATCTAACGAATTTATTATTTTTAATTACTGATAAAGTTTGTGACAGTAAAAAAAAAAAAAAAAAAAAATTAAAGCCTGATAGATTTCAGAATTTTAGAAACACCTTCTAGTTATACTATTCAATCAAGTCTTTCATCCCGGTCTCATTAGTGATTCCCCATCTTTCGATATCATTTTTGTTTCGTTCTTATTTAATATTAATTTGTTTACCACAGTTAATTTGTATACCTCTTTTACTACATTTTCGAGGAGTTTAAAAATATAATATTGAGGATTTTAACTGAAATGAAATTTGCTTTTTTTGTATGCCTCTTTTATTACGTCATCATCATACCCAAGCGCAACTGTCTACTTTAAATAATGCTATATAGAATGAGATAGAAAAACAAACGTGTGTAGTTATTTAAATTCTTATTCAAAAGTATTAGTTAATTTTTTTTTAACTGACAATTTCTGTCCTTTTTTAGATATTTTAAAGTGCTGTTTAAAACTGCTGCATATTATCACATGAAAGCATTAAATATATCATTTGTACAATTTTAAAGTAAAATAAAAGGGAATTCTGATCCTTAGAAACAGATATTAAATAGTCTGATGATCGAACGATGGGGCAAAAAAAAAACTTTAACTTTTAAACTAAAAAATTTTTTATTTATAAATAATTTATTAATACTCAAATTGCTTGAAAGATGATATGTACCCTACTAGTGACAACGAAGTTTTTTGTTTTATTCAGTCATTTATTTATATTTATTATGTCCGACAATGTAAAAAAGGAAAAAAATGCATTTTCGGCTTCTGAGAGCCCCAGCTCCGAATAAAACTTTAAAAAAAGAGGGGGGAAAGTATGATCTGGGAGCCCTTGTCATCTCGGGGCCCCAAGTTACAGCTTATTTAGCTTATATGTAAATCCGGCCCTGGCTTCAACAACTTTTAAGATGTGGCTAACTTTGTTTTTTATTGAAGCCATAAAGCTGAATTAATTATTTTTGAAAAGGAACTCCTCAAAGATTAGGCTGCTGTTTCATATTGCTTCAACTTCTGTGTTAGCTTTTGTAAGCATTCAATGCTTTACATTTTTTAATGAAATAGCTGAAAAATAACTTACTTGTTTGATCATAGCCCTACATAGTAATTATAACACTGCAAACAAAATTTCTTTAAAAATTTATCTTTTTAAAGAGAAGACATTATAGGGGGTAAATAACAATGTAACAGACATATTATACAGTTAAAAAATTTACCAATATAGCATAATGGTACAACTTAGTGAACATATTTAAAGATATAGATGAGTTTTCACACAAGTTTCTGCCTTCATATGGCAGTTTTTTCATAGAAAATAAAACAATTCCTTTAAAATAACTCAATTGAATAAAAATACACATCTGTTATAAGACACTAAAAACACTTTAAATTACCAATGTAGATATTAATTTTTACACTCTCATTTATTTTGTAATTAAAAAAAAATTACAGTTTTCTTGTTTTGTGATGAAATTGTGCAGAAAATATACTGAATAATATACAGATATCAACAAAATAAACAGCACCCGGAGTGAAACCTAATTTTAATAGTCATGGATATTTAACTCTTTAATTTAAATAAAATAAGATAAAAAATTCTTTTATAGCCTTTATTTTTGAAGAATAATCCTAATACATTTATTTTAGAGCATTTTTATTCCTAAAACAATATTTACAAATGTTTTTTAGTGAAATATATACTAATTTTAGAACTATACCAAGAGGTAAAGTGGGTATATTAAAACATGTTCTTTCGAATGCATTACTGTAACAAAAAATTCAAAATAGATTAGTTGTGAATCATATTTAATTTATATGAATATATTGCATATAAAATGCATTGAAAAATTCAGTAAAATTAATTTAACGGTTTGGTTTTCAGGCTTTCTATGAAAGAAAGCTTGATTTTGAACTCACCTGACCATATCAGACTTTATTATTTTTTTTATCTTATAGCATTAAGAAAGCAAAGTAATTTGGGAACATTTTATTTAAATTATAATGGAAAAGTAAAACAAAATTATTTTCCATAGTGGGGCTATTAAAGACAAAGTAATGAATCATGATTCATAATGATTAAGTATAAATCATGATTCATAATGATTCTGAATTTTTACATTCCGTACACTTAGTAAAAAAAGTAGCAAAATATTTAGCAAGAGCTCTGATATACATGGTTAAGGATATAGGTCTATTCACTGATTTTAAAATGCTGATAATTTTTACGCATTCAAATAAATATTAATTATATAGTTTCAAGCAAGAAATATTTCAAATTTAAATTGCCTATCACCTTGTCCTTTTGATCTATTGTTTTCATGAAATCCATTTTGTGCATTAGCATTTCCATTCTCAGCAATTTTACGGTTCGCAGCACCATTGAAAAGAAGTTGACGTGTCTTTTCTATAAAAAAAAAGATACAACAGAAACAGTTAGTTTTTTAGAACTTTGTTAAAATGAATCCCTTTTAATGTGAACTAATTTTTAATTCTCCATCAAATTGTACACAGATAGGTTTTTAATCAGGATTTGTTGATTTAGTTCATAATTAAAATCCTGATTAAAAAATTTTAATAAAATCATTGATTTAAATCAAAATATCTATTTTTAAATAAACCATTTTTTGATAAATGTACAAATCATTTTAATATGAGATTTTTTTTTATTGGTTTTTATAGTTGTAAATTCTTTGTAAATATATTGTGTTAATAAGTTTCAATTACTAAGTGTGAAATAAATTACAGCACTTTTGGAATGAGATTTCAAAAATCTTATAATTCTTGTGAATTTTTCAGATTGTTAACTATGAACAAAGTAAAACTTTAAAACTGTTGCGAATACAATTATTATTATTTTTTAAAATAATAATCTGCGAAAATAATTTTGTGATTTATAAATCTGTTTTTCAGAAGTTAATATTAAATTCCATTTTCAAAAATTTTAATCATACATTTACTTATATGGAACAGATTTTAATGCAATGATATATAGTTTGAAACATAGTATGATTTATTTTTTAATATGATTTCAATCGGGATGTAATGGAAAAGCGAAATTTGGAAAAATTGGAGCTAGATTACTTTATACTGAACCATAAGTTATGTACTGCTGATATTTATTTTTTTAATTATATTCAAACGAGTCTACTTCCTAATTTTTTCAATGCTTTTTTCAAGAATTGAGGATATTGCTTTAGTTTGCTTCGTTTTTGCTGCTTTTCTGATCTAATTACAATGCAGCATTATGACGGAGCGTTTCTTATTTATTATTGTCATTTTTTCCAGCACGGTAAAACAGATAACAGGTTAACTTAAAAAAGTGTAACGAAAGAAACAATGAAAAATGAAAAAATACGGCAACCGAAGCTGACGTCTTCAGGGGGTATCAGCTCCGGAAACCATAAATGCAAAACCTCTTCTATCGAGAGAGCCCAACAAGTGTCTAAATTGCTCTCTCTGTACCTGAAAGGTTTTGCCCAAGACCAGGAAGAGAAAATACAGTACAAAATATAACGCTCAAAATAAAACGCTCAAAAACTTACTTAAAAACAAATCTCATAAGCAAATTACACTACTAACTACCAAGCAACAACTAAATTTAAATAAACGAAAAAACTTTTATTTATTTATTTTTTTAATCATCTTTACCACATTTTTTTTAATAGCGGTTACTCAGTTTTTTTTATTTATCCTAAATATTTTTATCATAGTTCCCCCCCCCTTCCCTTTACTTAATACCAATGACATAAAGTTCTATTTTTCAATAATGACTAAATTTATATATATGTGTAAAATGATGCAGTCGGACCGAGCAGGAAAACAGACACAGGATTTTTATGAAAGGAAAATTATTTTATTAGATAATTTTCAAATGGATGACGAGCGAAAAGTGAAGTTAACTCCATCGACAATCAGTCTCTCTGGTAGGGAAAATCTCGCAAAAAAAAAAACCGAAAATGTCTCTATTTAGGGCAAAGAGGGAAATCTTAAAAATGACTATTGGTTTATGAAATAGGTCGAATGATTCCCACGAAGATTAATGGAAAAATGTCTTTACTTATAATTATGTATACTTGAGCCAAAAATAGATTTAAGAACAGGATGTGGCTTTTTAAAAGTATGAGAAAGTTTTTCAATTAGAATAATTAATTAGAAGTTGTTTTAAAGCAAACAACTAACATAAAAAGATTAATAGAAGTTTTTTATGTTACATATATATCAGGGCTCGAAAAACCACCCGTCCTCGGCAGTCAAAACTTCCCTGCGGACAGCAAATTTCTCGAATGTGACTTCCGCGAGGACGGCCATTTTCTCGTTAATGTTCGTGGTACATTTTCTATTTTTGTTATTGGAATTGATGTTTTCTCTGTCTGGGAGTACTGCAACGGTTGAAAGGGGCTTTTCAGCAATGCACTTACAAAAAAACACATAATGTACTGGTCTTAAACAAGAAGCGTTAAAAACAATTATGAACATCTACCTAAATGGAAAACCCCTTTCAGACTTCTGTGCTGAAACCTCTGTAAATCATTGGCTTGATTGTGGAACTGGCAAACGTCATATTTGATCCATTTAAAAAACTCAGTACCCTAGGATAAATTGACATTCCAGATAACTTGATCATTGATCTTGATTACTTGACTTGTCATTTAAATTATTTCATAAAAGAAATAAACTATTTCATAAAAGAAATACTAGGTTACTATTAGTAACCTAGTATTTCTTTTATTACTGTATAATGTAATCCTAGTAATTTGTAATCCTAGTAACTACTAATTCCTTGTGCAATTTATATAAATGTTTATAATAAATAAGAAAAAATTAGATTTTTATTTATTTAGAAGCTACGGGTTAGTTTCAAAGGAGTACGGGTACATTGTTGGACAAGTTGTCCTCAAGGACAGGTAAAATTTCTGAGTTTTTTTTAGCCCTGATATATCGTATATCTTGGCGTATAAGAAGACCCTCTATTTTTGATTACAAGGTAGCAAATTTTGGATATAATTGGGTGTGCTAAGTTGACTACTGAAGAATACAAAATTGTAGGGTAGTAAAAGTAGTTCTTGAAAGCAGAAAATTAATACAGAGTTATTAATATCTATCTCATTGTTTATCATGCAGCGAGTTTTCATGAATAATGGATGTCAAATTTTATTGATGGTGCATAAGGCAACCTGTTTTGCAAAAAATTTTAGGGGTTTGAGAAGTCAACTTATACACACAGGTATTTACAGTATTTCATGTCATATATAGACTAATGCAAATGACACAAATATCTAAAATGATTAAAAAAAAAAAAAAATGAGAATAATTCTGTGCTTCATAATGCTTTTAAATTAAGGTAACATTAAGTTCACATAGTTTGTTTAGCACATATTTTGATTATGTAAACAATTTTATTCAGCTAATTAAAAAAAAAAAAAAGAAAAAAAATCAAACAAATTCAAAGGACAAAAAATAGCAAAACATATTTACAAGTTCATCAAAAATAGTGCTTTGAGATTCCACTGGAAACAACTTATTGTATTCTTCTTTAATTTGATGTAAAATAATAAAGCAAATTTCAATAAACCAACGTCGATGCTAACAACTAACTGATAACTAATCAATATCAGGCAACAATATGAGAATCTTTTCTTAAGTTATGTAATGTCTTTTAACAATAGTTTAGAAAATTATTAACGAATTGGAAATATTTGGAAAGAGCCTTAAATCCATAGTTTTAAGTAAGACTTTTTAAATTGATAATAAATATTATGAAGCCATCTAGAAAATATTTCAGTTTTCAAAAGATCTTTTTTTAAAGAAAAGAAAATCAGATTTTTTCTTCATATTTAAATTAGAGTTTACTACATTTTTCAAGCAAAGCTAATATTAATAATGCTTAATAATATCGTAAAAAAAACAATATTGCAACTAAAATATACTATTAAAGTGATTTAAATTATTTAATTACTACAAACTAACCACTGAAAAGCTCAACACCATTATCAATTATGTAAGTAAATTTAAAATTTCATTATTTTTATCCATTAACAGCNCCCATAGAGATTCCAAATGTATAACATTCCTCTATGATTTAATTTCCTTCATGCTAAAAGCTGATAATGAATCACAAATGACCACAAGCATCAGATTAATACCTGAACAAGAATTTTTTCCATGGAGGGTGGGTGTAACCATTCACAAACAAAAATCGTTTTCGTATTTCTCAATGCATATTTTGTTTGTTGACTTGATTGTCAAAAAAAAAAAATATAAATAATGAATAAACAAATAAAAATATCGAATTTCCATTTTCAATAAAAACGATTTTCTGGTGTGTTTGCGATCTTATTTTATTTCAATTGTTTTTAATATTTCGTCATAAAATAACACTCTGAAAATTAATTTTTTATAAAATATATACATTTATAGCTAATACATACACAACATTAAAATTTTAAAAAAATCCTATTTTGTCCCCAAAGTATGTTGCCCCTCGATGTAACAATATATCCCTCTACAACAATATATTTATTTGGACCCAAAAATATTGTTGTAGCGAGGTTTTACTGTATATGCAAAAAGTGAAATTAGCATTAAGGGGTCTCAAACTCTTGATTGCTAAAATTACGGGATCACCAAGGATTGAAAACTATTAGGTATACATACTTTTCAGAACGCAGTTATCCCCTAATTTAGATGGTCGAATATCCATAAAAAAAATTATTCTGAAAAAGTATGGTTTTGAGTCTGATTTCAAAACTTAAAATATTCTCAGCACTCATTAAAAGTACACTTTAGCTATTGAACAATTAAGATTTGCTTTCAGTTTATATAAATGTGATTAGCAAAGTAAAAGCTATTCAGAATTTTTTTCACACAGATCAATTTAATAAAGTAATTATTTTTAAAACTATGCAGTTAAATAATTCAGTATTTTTGTAATTTTCAAATTAAACATATTTTATTAATTTTACTTTTGCTTCACAAAAACTACTTTTAAACAAAGTTATAATGAAAAAAAAAATAACAAAACAAAACATAAGTTGATAAAATTTAGAAATTTTTCTATTCCAATTCATACTAAACTAAAACTATTTCAGAATCAAATGACATTTTACCTGATTAAAATAAATTGCATTTATGACTATTTAGGTTTCATACTGTGTCAGACCCTGAATTAAGTTCTTTTAAGCACTCTTGTCTTGACAATCCACGTCGAAAACCGCACCTTGATAAACCCTTTTTCATGAAGGCTAAAATACAGAGCACTCAACCCCGACCAGGCACCCAGCCGTGTTTATCAGGGCCTTATCTTAACCACCATGGCAAGAGCACCATGTAATTTTGACCTTGCACAGATGACATGCAGGGCACCTGAGCCCGTAATTAATTTACACAAAACTTAATTTTAAGATTTATTATTGGTAAAACGATGAAAAAATTTACTTCTTCACATGAAAAATTTTCAAATTAATATGTTTACAGATTCATATGAAGATTTATCATAAAGGTTTCTATGACAAAAAAAATTTCAAACAGCTTCCCTAATGAATTGCATTTCTTTTTACATATTTTTTATCAATTCACTTTGAAATTTCTTATAGTATTTATGTATGTATTATAAACTGCACTCCTTAATGATAGCAACCAACTACTGAAATCTTTCTATTATAATGACTTTATACAACAAGTCATTTTTGCTATTACATAGATGCAATGATATTTTAATGCCAATTAGAATGTCTGAACTAAACTTTCCATTTTAAGAAAACCACTCTTAAACAGATGTTAAAAATTTTTGAGTTTTCTATAGAAATATTATTTTGTTAACAATGAATCAACGGATAGCGAATATTTCCAAAAAATGATTCAAACATCTATTCTTTTTTACTGTAAGCATTTATTAGAGGTGAAACATCTTGGGTTTTATATAAATAAAGAGAGAGGAAGGACGTCCCGTTTTCAGTCTAAGTGGTCCTGGGGAATGGCTGTTTAGAATCAGCATGTCATATGCTTAGATCTACAGTTTAAAAGTTTTGAAGAAAGTGAGTATAAGAAATATTTTTATGTCAAAATAAATTCAATGACCCTTGGTAAATATTTGTTATTGTTTTGTAAACTCAAGATAAAGCAACCTCACGTTTTAACGTCTTTTTTTCTTTAAGCAGCAGGGATCGTTATAAGAAACGTATCTAATGGCTATCACAAATAAATACAGAGAGAACAATATTTTTTTTTTAAAAAAATAGAAGATAAAGATTAAAGGTTAAAACAAACAGCAGAGTTCTTGCCATAGATTTACAAAATAATTTAGCAACGAAATTTCATCCCGTTCAAGCCTAAGGAAAAACAAAATACCTTTCTTCGTATTTCACCAACAAAAGGAAAACTTTTTCAGAAAAAATTTATATAGTTTCACTAATTTAAAAAGAATAGGAGTGATAAAACTAGACTGTTGAAGAAGAGGTGAGAGTATACAGAAAAAATTTAACGAATTTTAAAGCAAGAAATTTAAACTCGAAAACTTTTATTTTGACATTTTAACTATCAAAGAGGTATAAGCAAATTTACGCGCTGCTCATTCTATAATATTTGTTTATTTAAGCGCTTCCGTATGCCTATTTCTATGCGTTTCAATATTAAAATCTTTTCGTATGCCATTTAGAAACTTGCATCAAACAAAAGTAAGCAGCGAAGAACTTTCTCAAGAAATAGTAAACAAATCTTCAACACGTGCAGTTTTCTAGTTTTGTTTATCCGAATCGAATTGTTTGATTGCTTTAATTTAAGTTTATCCATGATTTACAAGTAAAATGCCTCAACCTAGCAAAATTTTTATTAGTTATCGTGCTCTCGGATTTGTTAGCAATCATGTTCCTTTAAATTTACGATATATCACTTCTCGAAAAGAAAGTCTTGTGGTCACGGCTGTCGGCAAATCTTTTCATACTTATGGAGTCAGTATATTTTAAATATCTATTTTTCATAAATATATAGAATATTTATTTTCCGTTCCATTATTTTATTTTCATCATAGGGTATATTTCCGAATCGTGATCTGTTCTGTCGCTCCAACTACATTTGCCTAGGCGAAAAATATATTTTAAATTTACAATTTTTTTAACATACATTTATAAAACCATTGTATCGATTTTTATGCTTTACCTCATTGAAATCGAATGGATCAAGATTCAATGAAAGACTGAAGCAGAATCAGAAGTATAAACACAATATTTAAATATTGACTCTTAGTAATAAAAATATCAAAAAATCATACTGACTCCTTATTTTTTCAATCGTTTGTTTCTTAAACTCAACCAATTAAATAATTTAAGTAATTGGTTGAAAAATTTGTTTTAAACAGTCATCAATTTCTTATGATTGATTTAAAAAATTTACTATTAAGCAAGAGATCAGCAGTACTTTATATGAATGGGAAGTTTTCCTAATTAATTTCTGTGTCGAAATATACAAAAATTTTTGCACTTACAGATAGTGGCCTACTGTGGAGAAAAAAATTGCAAAAAGAGAGACTGAAAAAAAAATTGCAAAAAGGGATAAACTCAAACAATATCGTTTGTAACCAACCCTGGGCAAACCAGTATATATTTTATTAAATTTTTGCAGTTCAAAAACCCTTTGGCTCCTTAGCCATTATAGTTTGAGTGAACAGGTATATAGATATATACCTATGTTCAGCATTTTTTTAGCTTGGAAATCAAACACATAAACATACTTTGAATTGCGATTTGCTTCTTAACCATTTAAATAAGCAGAATATAGCCAATTAAGAGAATGTAGTCCCTATAGTTTAGCCCAACAATCTGAATTGTTTTTTGATGTAGGATCTCAAATGTTCAACCTTCGTTTGGCAAAACCCAGGGATATAATGATTAAATTTTATTAACAATTTTAAACATATTTAGCAAAAGACTATAAATTACTTTAAAAATAGGCAATGATCTATTTTTATTAAATATTTTGAAAATATTGAGTGAATAAATAAAGAATGAAATTTATTTATCATTGTTTTATCATAATTAATCACAAAATTATTTTTTGGGGATTTGCATCAGAGAGTTGTTTTTGCAGGTCTAGGCAGTACCTAGTCTAACTCTTAGTTTAATTTTAGCTCATACATAAATTGAAAATAATTAACTGAAATATTGTGTCTATTAAAATAATAAATAAAAAAATTAAAAAAATAAACATTGAGATTGCTTATTAAAGTATCATTTTTCAATATTACATTTGGTTGTTTTTATTTAATGTGAAATTCTACTAAAATGTTTCATAAATGGATATATTCTTTTCATAATTCTTTCGTTTGATTGGCATTAAAAGAAACAGCTTTAAAATTTCTTGATTGTGAGCATCTCAATTAAATAATTTCATACAAATAGCAGAAATAATAAATTAATAATTCATTATAGGTTTAACTACAGATTTTAAAAATCATAACTGATTTAAAAATTAAGTAGCTCTCATCCTCGGAATCTGTATGACCCTCAATGGAATTCTAAGGTTCTGTGGAACAGCATCTGGAAACCATTCATATTAATTTGAATTTCCTAATAAAACTTTTTAAGTTAATTTTAAAAAAATTGCACACTATTATAAAACTACTTTAATAAGGGCTCTGTTTCTGCTACCTTGCAAGTAGCATATTGCTAGTTTAAAAAAAAAAAAAGAATAGTTGTTAGAGGAAAGCGCAGTAACAAAAAGTGATAGTATCTTTTAATAGTCTGGATTTTCAACTGTTTTTCCGTCTTGGTTCATGTGATTTTTGAAATGATATTTTTAATACAATGCAGTTGTGACACATGAATATAAAATTTGAGTAATAATTTTTTGCCATACTCAATTGGTTATGTTTCTGTCTTAAATCCACCTCATTTTTATGGGAGTTGTTTATCAATTTATCAGCCACTTCAATATGGTTTTTAAATTCTGATTTACTAATAAGGTATTTTGATGTCCGAATTTTGAATTTTAGTAATCACTTTTTGACTTGCTCTGGTTATAATCTTTATTTGTTATTCTAATTTTTATCAGTCATTGTGTGTAGCATTTTTGAAAAGTTCTTAAAGATACTTATTTTTGTTTTTTAAATGCCTTTAAAGGTGCTTTTTTATTTTGTGTTTTTTTTTTAAAAAAAGTGTACTGAATTTTCCCTTTTCGAAATGAGATATTTTCTTTACCACATCGATTTTTGCCACATATTACACAAAAAGTGTAGTTTTTTGCATTGTTGTAATCAACGTTTTCACAATTGATTCGAACACAATGTATTTCGGTGTACCATCAGTCCATTGCGTGTGGAAGCGCCAATCATTTTGCATGTTTGATGAATTACTTGCGGGTCCGCATGTGCGTATACTGAACTGGAATCCGTGAGATTTTTGCACTCTCATGTGCCACTCTGTTGCATTTTGCAAGATATTCTTAATTTCAGGTTTCATTTTCCACCCTCTGAAATTGAACTGAAAAATATCTCAATCTTCTTATGGTGGCTAATATAATTAAGAAAAGAGTTCTTAGTCAGAAACTAGTTATTTTATCATGATCATGTAAAGTATTGGAAAATTATTTTGCTAATGTATATAGTGCTTATAAATATTTTTTAGTGCTTAAAAAGTACTTTAAAGGTGCTTTTTTTGTTGAAAGATTTGACTAGCACCCCGCAGTAACCAGAACCGAGTAACATTCATTATTTACCATGTCCCAGTATTTCTTGAATGATTGTATTTCAAGCAAAACTGGAAGTAGTTTTTACATTTACACTAGTTTTTAAGTTAAATTGTTTATATTTTATTTATGTTTACTCATATTTTTCCTTTTATTTTTAGTGTTCCAAGTTGAACTTGTTGAGTGTTAGTAAGTATATTAAATTTCTTATTCTTTTTTTTTTTTAATATTTTATTTGTATTATTTAGGGATCTAAGGATGTGTGTGTTAGTGTTTCATTCATTTGAATAACATGTTTAGAAAATATTTTTAATAAAAGTATGATCACTTATTTAGTACCTTATTTGATTGCTCATTTGTTTGACATTATTTGTGTTTGTTCTATAGGTGGGCAACATTCTGAAGAAATTACTTACCTTACCTCCGACTCTTATCTTGTTTTCAGTGCCTGTAAGAACGTCATTTATGCATGGCGAAGAGGGAATGAGGTATATATAGTTGTTTTTTTTAAACATTTAAGGATTATTATAGATTTAATAAATTTATTTGAAATTGCTATGATTTTTAATTTATAAATTGAATGTTCTGGATATTCAGCTAACAAAATTTAGTGCCAGAAAGAAATTTTTGTTGGGTACTTGAACCCAACTATGATCTAGCATTATTTCTCTTGGATTAACATAATCGCTTTCCAATCTAACAGGCATATTTTCCCTCTTGTTATTCAATGTATAAGAGGAAAAATCTGAAACAAACTTATTTTGAAGAAGTTTAAACACATTTTTATAATCTTATGTTATTCATTAAGCTATATTAAATTGTGTGTAATAGAATTTCATATTTTTTTCAGTTGAAACATACTTACATAGGTCCTGAAAAAAATGTCTCTTTGCTTCTTCCTTTTGGGCCTCATTTAATTGCAATTTATGAAGATAACACTTTAATTTTGTGGAATATTAAGAGTGAAGGTAAGGAAATGATAAATTATTATTAATTATATATATTTTTGAGTTCTTGACTTTTATATTCTATAGGATTTCGACCCTGTTACTTAGTCTCGATCATTACTCAGCATCTACTCCTTGTTATTATTTTAAGTGTAAAATAAAATATAAATTCTACTTATTCAAGAAAGGAATTTTCGATGCAAAAATATGTTACATATAGTTATCTAATCTAAAATGTCTGTATTTTAAACGTTTTTTTTTTAATTATTATTATTGAAGAAAAAAAAATCAAACTGGTAATGTGAACAAAACTTTTCTTCAAGTTGACATTAGCAAGGTGCGATGGTAAAAACAACAAATTATTGGTAAACCGATGTAAAATACCAAACAACTATTGGTATTTTATATTGGTTTTGCCTGTTATAATTTTTTTGCTCTATCAATTCTATTTAACGCTATTTTCTTCTTCATTTATTGTTTTATTACTTATATACATCTGTATTCTTTTTCTTCTTTTTTAATTTCAGAAAATAGTTTGGAAATACCTTTTGGTAGCAATACCCAAATTTCTGCTATTATTCATCCGAGTACTTACCTAAATAAAATTCTTATTGGATGCCGTGATGGTAGGCTTGAGATCTGGAATTTAAGGACTACTAAACTTATTTACACATTTGAAGGATGGGGATCTCCAGTCACAGTTTTAGAGCAAGTAAGTTAAAGGGTCTTAAGTTACCCTTTTCTAAATTACGGGAAATAGAAATAACAACGTCCAGTATTGCAAACATGTGATTTTTTTATCATTTCATTAAAAAGATTGTGGTAATGGATACTCTGGTTGTAGATACCTAATATGGGTTTAATGTTGTTTATGTTTTTCCTAATATGTTTTTTTATGACCCACTGTAATATAGTAGTATTAATATCAATAAACAATAATATTAGAAATTGCCAATAACCATTTAGAGGAAATTTGAATCCACTGCATCCATCGTTAAAGCAGACCTCTTCATAAATTATTTGACCAGAAAATTGGACCTGCCATAAATAATTTTAATGGAAAATTTGACATTTTATGAATTATTTTTTTTGTCTTAAAAGAAGATTCTTCATAATATTTTTCATTTTAAAAATTCACAAAATTCTTCTTTTGAAAATCAGTGTCGATGGCATCTTTAATTTTTTTTTTTTTTTTAAACCACAACTTATTGAAAGGCAAGGATTTTTCCCCCCTTAAGCTGAACTTTATTTATTAATGTATTATAAACCTTTTGCTGAGCATAAACATAAAAACAGAATTCTGTTAGAAATGACCCTATTTTACAGTATTCACAATATTTCATAGAACAGGGCTTTTTACAAAAAG
Organism: Parasteatoda tepidariorum; assembly: GCF_043381705.1. Taxonomy (NCBI): domain Eukaryota; kingdom Metazoa; phylum Arthropoda; class Arachnida; order Araneae; family Theridiidae; genus Parasteatoda; species Parasteatoda tepidariorum. The sequence goes on along the minus strand of NC_092213.1, from coordinate 50,711,768 downwards.
TCTGGAAGGACCTCAGAATTGTCTGTAGAGTTATAATATTGCTTAACAAAATAATTAAAAATGTAACTAATATGTTTCTTTTTTAATTTTCTTTGATACATTATAATTAATTTTTTTAAATAATATTTTTGGTACCTTATGTAGAATTATTAGAAAAGTTGTTATTTTATATATCTGTGATATTAGGTACACTAGGTAAGATATTAGGTATCTAAATAAAACAGCATTTTTTGTTTAACTGTAAAAAAATAGTCTACATCAAATGATATTTTAATTCTTTGTTCATGAGGGTCTTTCAAGAAACAAAAAGCAAGACTGAATATTAGTTTTAAATTTTTTAGATTTTGTTTTCATTAACATTTAATTGATTTTACTTATTCATTGATTCTTATTTAACTTCAACTATGATACAGCCCACCAATAAGATAGTTTCTTTCACTAAGTAAATTTTATTTTCGGTTTCTAACACCTAAACTTGAAGTTTTAAAAAAATAATAAACAGACAAAATATATAATAAATATGCAGCAAAAAAAAGCAATTTGAAGCAGTAATGTTCCACTTGTAGGCACCAAAGCTGGATACTGTTGCTATTGGTCTAGAATCAGGAGATATCTATGTTCACAATATAAAAGTTGATGAAACTGTTATGAAGTTCACACAAGACTGGGGTGCAGTTACAGCTATATCTTTTCGAACAGGTAGTTTTTATTGCTAAATTCTAACTAACAATAAATATATTTTGTTAAATGAGAGAGATTTTATGAAATGTTAACTAAGCAAATAAATTTATCTAAGCTTTTTTTCTGATTATAACATGTGATTTTCAGTGAATTTTTTTCCTTGTACAATTTGCTTATGGTATAAGTCATTGAATATTGTTTTACTAAGTTTAAATTCAAGCGTTTCCACAGTTTTCTTTTCCCTTTGTATAAAGCTACAATACATAGGTATAAAATTGGTTCCTAAGTAAGATAACTGTTTTATTTTATAGACATTTTTTCTTTTTTAATTTAATTTTATTTTGTAATTGACAACTAAATTAATCTTTTTTTAATTGTCATTTCTTGAAATTTTTATGTTTTTTATGCTATGTAATATAATTTGAGCAAAATAAATCTTATTTAAAAATAAAAGATCACTTACTTCTGGTCCTTATCATATCTTTGCTTAATTATTCAACTGTTTTCATAAGTATAAAATGTCTGTAAACGATAAATATAATAAATATCGGCATTGTAGTTGTTTCAGAAGATTTTACTTATTGTTTGCTATTATTAGTTTTATTTCAATAATTATAGAAAATATAATTTCTAAATTTACTTATGTTTTTTTTTTCCTATTTATTTTTTTTATTTTTTGTGTAATTATCCTGATTTAATCTAATTTTAGATGGGCCACCAATTATGGCTACTGCTAGTCCAATGGGGCACATTGCAGTTTGGGATCTTGACAAAAGACGTTTGCACAGTGAAATAAGAGATGCTCACAGGGGTTGTGTGTCTGGAATGAAGTTTCTTCCCTTTGAACCACTACTTATCACTTCTTCGAGTGATAACTCTATAAAGGTTTGAAAGTTTTTTCTTTGTCCTTGCTGTTAAAAAACTATTAATAACTATAATGTACCCATTGCAGGAAAAAAAATTACCATTAAAGTTATAATTAATGAACAAATTTATAATGTAATGCAACCTTCAAGGTTTGATTGCCTAATCTTAGGTATAAGTTGTATTATTTACCTAAGGCAAAGTATGAAGGGCTTGAAATTAAGAATGGCCAGTTGATCCAGAACCATTAAAATTTAACTTGAACCACCATGAAATTAATTGTCAATTGTCTCTCAAACCAGCAATTGATGTAAAGAGATTTTAAGCTGTTTTGATCATATAATATAATATTTTGTCATACTTGAGAATATTACACATTCTCTGTTTTGTACTTTTTCATTTAATTTATGTCAGCTTTTTTAAAAATGAAATCTAATTTAGGCAAGTAAACCGACCAATGACAGTGTGTATCAACTTCTGATATCTTAAAATGGCGGGATCACAGGCTAGTGACTAAATTTTCTTAATTTCTATCCCTGGCATCAACTACATTATATTTTTACATTTTGCTCATCTAATCCTCTTGATGTATTTTTTTAACCACTAGAATGCCGTTTAATTGTCCAATTGACTGGATTATTAATATTGACCTTGACTTCTCTAAATAGAAATTTAACAACAAAACAACAAAAATAATTCTACAGTACAGAACCCGTTATTCGGAAATCGGAAAACCAAAAAACCGGAACAAAATTCCATAAATTTTCTCACCATTTTTTTAAAAAAAAAAAAAAAGCATTCTCATAAGATTTACGATTTTTCTTTCTTTTTTTAAAGATGTTTACCTTACCATCATTTTGGAAATAATCATTAGTGTATTACTTCATCGTTTTTTCTTATTTTTAAGATTATTTCCNTTTCCATATTTTTTTTTTTTTTTTTTTAGTTGGGTTTAACAATTAAAAAAAAACGGCTTTTTGTAGCAATTCAGAAAACCAGAAAAATCAGTTATCCAGAATAGCGATGGTCCCGACCGTTCCGGATAATCGGTTCCCTACTGTATTTTATGTTCTCTGTCTGAGGAACAGTTCTCCAGTAGAGGAAAAAGTTTCTTCTTAAAATTAGAGGGCAAAGAAATGCATTTCCAGTTTCATTTCCTTTTGAAACATATGCTAGAGTGCACAGTCCAATTTTTTACTAATTTTGTGAGTGTAAGATGTATTTTTAAACCACAACCAATGGAAAAACAAAAGATGTGTGCTATTGCTGCATCAAAAAATTTTAATGAATGATGAAAGACAAAAACACCATAACACTTATGTATGACATTAGCACATCAACTATATTGGTTATATATGTATTATAAGAAAGTGCAATTCGATGCTAAGTTTTGTGTCAGTTTTGGACTGTTTTATTTATTTATTTAAATGTAAAATTATCCAGATTTTTAGGTGAAGGGGTATGACCAGTCTGTATAATCGTTTTTATACTCTACTATGTTAGGAAAACATAATGAAAAAATCAGATTTTCCAAAAACTGTTCAACTATTTTCTTTGATATTTTATAATTTATTATTTAAAATACAGTAGGGAACCGATTATCCGGAACGATCGGGACCATCGCTATTCCGGATAACTGATTTTTCCGGTTTTCTGAATCGCTACAAAAAGTCGTTTTTTTTAATTGTTAAACCCAACTAAAAAAAAAACTTTTTAATATAATCTTAAAAAGAAGAAAAAACGATGAAGTAATACACTAATGATTATTTCCAAAATGATTGTAAGGTAAAAATCTTTCAAAAAAGAAAGAAAATTTCTAAAATCTTATGAGGAAAAAAAATTTTTTTTTAAAAAATGGCGGGAAAATTCATTGAATTTCGTTCCGGTTTTTTGGTTTTCCGGTTTTCAGATTTCCGGATAACGGGTTCTGTACTGTACCATTTTTCAAGACAATAGAGAAAATTTCAACACTAACTCTTACATTTTGGTTCGTGCAATTAGTTCTAGAGACATAGTGATGTGTGTGTGTTTTTTTGTTAATTTCAATATTATTCTTCAGTTTATATAATTGTGTAAAATCGATTCAAATAAAATTTTAAATTTATCAATTGCCAGGTGTTTTGTCACTTCATCATTAGACTAAGAGCTTTTCATTATTTCAAAACTCTACTAAAATAAGCAGATAGTACAGGGCACTCATCCAAATGCAAAGTATAAAGATTGATGGCAGTTTTGATTTTTTTTAACGTGGCTCACTAGAGGAACAATTCACTAATTTATTTCAGAAAATTTTTGTGAATTTATTTCAGTTGCTCGTTATATTTGTATGCATTACAAACATTCAGTAATCCTTAATTCAAAGTATTTTGAAATAAGATAATCATTATTTCAAAATACTTTGAATATATTTTAACTGCTATGTTTGATAACTTATTAAAATAAATGTTTGATTTAATGTGATAAATTTTTCTTTATAGTAATTTGAAATTTTTTTTAACATTATTCAGTGTCAAAATTAGTTAAGAAGGTAAAGATTAAGCACGGTCTGATATGTATCACACAGCTGATTAAATTTACCTAAAACTGCATGCCAGATTTCTTAGAATAAATTCCCTTTTTTTTTATAAGAATTAGTGATCACATTTGCTTACACTTTAAGTTCGCTGTTTGATTTAGTTACTTACAAAATTTCATTATTTTTTACACTTCGATGTTTGTTATTTGTACCATATTTTTCAGCCAGCCACAATTCCCTATATTTTAGTTCAGATTTTTTTATATGTAACCATCGAACAGCCGACTCAATTCTAGGCTTACGACTACCAATGATCAACTCTGTATCCTTGTAATTTTGATCCCAGTCCAGAAAACAAGGAAGTTCCTGGATCAGTACTCCCAGGGGTATTGATTTGTTATGGGAGCATGGAGGACTTAGTGACCCAACAGATTTAACATGCATCAGTCGCCGTTAACTATATGGGGAGTCTTCGACCTTTCAGGGATCGAACCCATAATCTCTTCAACATGGGCCCAGTGCCCTACCAACCAGGCTGTCCCGGCCCTAAGTTCAGATATTTAAATCTTTTTTTTAAAATAGGAAAAAAAGTAGATGTATTCGGGGTATTATTTTTTTCTCATTTCCCTACCTAAATTATCGTCTGCGCAAATTATTTGGATCATTTGAAGTGAACTCCTATAAACAATAAAATTTCTTTTAATATGAAATACTGGTGATTGAATCTTAGGTTGTAGATTTTTTTTATCTGATTGTTACAGTATCTTTTTACACCTATTTTTCCAATTCTCATATTTATATCAAAGCTCTTATATATAACTGTTGTATTTTTTTGCAGATGTGGATATTTGATCTCCCAGATGAAGGTGGTCGACTGTTACGATTAAGAGAAGGTCACAGTAGCCCTCCTACTAAGATTCAGTTTTACGGAGCCAATGGAAAAGATATATTAAGTGCTGGTAACCACCATTTAACCTTGTTAAAACTTGTTGCTTCTGTTTTAGTTTAAAACATTAGAATTTAAGTCTGAAAATGTATTTTTGTTGTATTTCAATTTACACATATTGCTAAATTTCTAGCAAGAACCCTGTTAAATTTGTATGAAAATTTAGCATGATTATGTGTTTCTTTGTTGAATTGATAATTACTTATATGTTCTGCTGTGTTATTTGTTGAAAATGTTAGTTTATGCTCTACATTAAATTCCAATTCCCCATACTCTCTATTTTTTCATAGGTCTAGATTCAACTTTAAGATCGTTCTCTACTGTTGCTGATAATCTAAATAAAAGTCTTGGCCAAGCATCTTTCAACAGAAAAGCAGCAAAAAAGAAGGGAGTTAGAAATGATCCCAATAAGATGTTGCCTGTAATTGATTTTGTATCAGGTCTGTAGTTATAATTTTTTTTCTATTAGAAGTTTACGTAACGGAAAATTATTTGCCCCTGAAAAAAACCTCTATTTCATAAACTCGTCTCGTGAAACAGAACTTGCTGTAAAAATTAAATTAATAAACATCGTTTTTCTTGTGTCTGATAAAAAAAAAAAAAGAAAGATTGAATTTTCGTGGCATTAACAGATTGTGCGTTTTGTTCTAGCAAAATGCATTTTCAATTAATGGGTAATGAGTTGGTTAGATAAATATTGGTTAGATATATGAATGTGCATTCCTTGTTCTTTAAAATTAAATTCCCTTAATTCTAAGTTGCTTCAAGATAAGAATGGCTTATAAATAAAAATTATTGCATACTTATTTTGCCGAAATTCATACATTTATTATCAAACAAAAAAATTTGTATTTCAGAAAGTATTTTTTCTTCTCCTGTTTAATTATTTGATATAATTTTTAAAAAATATCTTCTCTTAATGTTTATACAATAATTTTAACTATATTATAATTTAATTCTATATCTGGAAAGAGTCCAATTACTATGTATTTTCACAAACTACTCAGAATTCTGTAAATTGAAAATGGTTGGTAATAGAAAGGTGTCATGAAGATAAGAACACAACAGTACATGATTATAATCCATATTGCCCCTTGTAGTACAGGGGAAATAGTCAAAAGTAGAACAAAACCTATGCATTGCTAGGGTTCTTTAAAAAAGTCGTAAAAAGTGGTGTCTGAAATTAGTAACTGTAACATACCTCAGAGAGTTTTCGGGAGATGGTCTGTGCAGATTATTATTTTTATGGTTTGAGTATAATGTTTATTTGTTTAATGTTATGTTAAACATAGCTGCCAATTCTACTGGTTTTTCCATTGGACTACTGGATTTTGCCAGTTGCCTACTGGTTTAGTAAAACTTCTCCTGGTTTTTGTACATATTAAAAAATTCCCTAAAATTGAGTTAGTTTCCTTAAAAAATCTCTATTGAAATAGAATTTTTGTGCAGATTATTGCTTGCTTGAATATTTAAATAAGTGTTGCTAATACATAATGAAGCAAACCTCATTTATAGATATCAATTTAAGACTTTTTTTGTTCTAAAATGTTATGCTAACTTTTATTCAGAACTCCCTTTTTAAATTAAGAAATCTTTTATCTATCTTTATGAATTAAATGCCTTTTACTATACAAAATTGTGAGTAAGCCTAATGCATAACATTGCATTAGGTTTATTTAAAGTTTAAGTTCAGTTAATGTATATATATTGCAGAAATACTGGAAAATATTGCAGTTTTTCTATTTTGATAACTATAGATCTATAGGATCTATTTTAATATTTTGATAAAATTAGATTCAATATATTTTGTAAACTTTTTTTTTAGAAACTTTATTCCATAAGTAGTGAATAAAATCTTTCGGAGTAATTTTCTTTGGTAAAATATCTCAGCTATAATTCTAGTGCATTTACTTTGCATAATTTATATCCTAGTTGTAATATAATCTGGGTTATAAAATGGGCATTAATTCACAAATATAATTTGTTTTGAAATTCAACCCTCTGTTTAAGAAACTTACTCCTCAAAAATTGGTGCAGAAGTATCTCTAAAAATTTTTCTTTGGATAACACTGCTACAATGGCTAGAAAGTCATCCTGCCCCAGTATTTTAGTGAGAGCCAAAAATTAAATAGAATTTAAAAATAAAACTTCTTATAATTTGTGATAGAAGGAAATCTAAAGATTGCTTCATAAATAGCTTCCATCTCAGCTTCAAAATTTTTTGAATTGCTATATCAGCTACAAACTTTTTGAGGCTGCAGAGTCCTCAAGAACACCATCACAGTAAAAACCTGATCTATAGATACCATTAAGTTTAGGTGAACATCGAGCAACAAAGCCAGATTCTGTTGAAATAGTGTATATGTATGGTCTTCAAAGAATATAAATAATTGCAGTGTAATTTTGTAAAAAGAAGAAATCAAAATGGGGAATTTAAAAAAATTGCATTCAACTATTTAGCTATTGATGTAAGACTTAGTAAATTAGTAAAAAAAAAAATGGTAGAAGTTAAGAAATTAGTTAAAGTTGTGACTCTATTTAATGCCTGAAATTTTTTTTACCTAATGATTAACTTTTTTTTAATTGTTTTTTCAATGCCGTAAAAAAATTTTATAATTTTTTTTTACGTCTCTATATTTATAAACTACCTATTATAAACTTTATAAACTACCTAAATTGTTCGAATTATTTATTTTAAAAAATTTATTTTAGAAACTACCAGAGAAAAGGATTGGGATAATGTTGCTGCTATTCACCGCCATTCCAAAATAGTAACAACTTGGTCCTTTGATAGAAGCTGTATGGGAGAACATAAACCAATGCATGAACGGTTCAAAGGAATGAAACATGTTGAAGCTTTGGTAATAGTTTGTTTCCTATAACAATAAAGAAAGGCATTAAATTTCCTTAATAAATTTCAAGAAGCTTTTTAATTATAAATATTTGAAAATAAATTAATGTTGTATTTTAATTGCAAATTAATGTTGCTGAAATGTTCTGTTACAGGAAATTATAACAATTTGCGAGATGCATAAAACTTATTGCAATTTTTAAAAAAAATATGTATTAACGTATTTGAGAAATGCTTTTAATCATCATCTGAAAGTAATAATGTTAAAATAGAATCAAAATAAGCTTAATATTAAAGTTATAAGCTAGTATAAACTATTTTAGACAGTAAAAGTAAAGTTATTTTAGACAATCTTATATTGATTTTATTTATTTATTATTTCTGTTTTGTTTTCAACTTAATTGTAAATTTCGATTTTTTTTCTTATTAATATTTAACTAAAGTCGTGTGCCTTTAGAAATGTTAAATGTACAAAAGTTATTAAATTTTTTTTAAAACAGTATTCTTAAATTATGTATTGTTTATCAATCTCAAAAACAATTTCAGGCTATTTTAGGTTGGCTACAAGGTTAAATCATCTTGAATAGCACGATTAGTGGTTTTTAATATTCAATTTAATTAGAGTTTGTAAAGACTAAGAAATTCATATCTCTATAATTCTCCGTTTCTCAGTTTACATATGAAATGGTCAATGACCATTTTGCATTGTAACCAATTTCGATATATCTTCATATTTTTTTTTTATTTGTGTGTGTTTTTAATATAAATAACTAAGATTGTATAAGTATAGTCTATCAATCTTCAAAACAACAGCAGGTATGCCAATGGTTGTAGTAGATTTGCTACAATTTCTTTAGCCAATCAACCTAATAACTAATTTCTATACATCTTCATTTTTATGTGTGTGTCTTTGTTTTTAATATAAATAGCTAAGATTATAAGGGGGCTTATTTTTGGAGCTATTATCTATTTAAGTATTGTCTAAATTTGTATAAGTATTGTCTACAATTTGTATAAGTATTGTCCATAAATCTGGAAATCATGCGACCAGTATTATTCAGGCATGCCACGTTGTATTAGATTGGCTACTAATTTATATCATTTTTGATAGTGTGATTAGTTGTTTTTAGTGTTCAAGACTAAAAAAATTGCATCTCTTTAACCGCCTTCCACCAGTTACCAATTTTACATCTCCATTTTTTTTTTTTTTTTTTTTTTTTTTTTTTTTTTTTTTTTTTGATAAGTAACAGGCATTTTCATCTCTTTCAGTGCCTTACAATCAGTTCTTGTGGAAATTTTGTGTTAATTGGTTATAACACTGGTCACTTAGATAAATTCAATATACAATCTGGTTTATATCGAGGCTCCTTTGGAAAAGATACTGGTAAATGATCAATTCCTTTATTTTCTCACTGTAAAATAGATATGTATATTTATATGCTGTAAATGTTCAATGATCTGGAATGCAAATAAACTCTAGTTAGGCAAAAAATCTTAATGCTTCAACTCAAGAAATCTAAGTAAAAAAATGGCCATAAAGGCAACAGAAAAGTGTAGTAGCTATCCATAAAAAATTTTAAATGTGCATGAAAACTTGAATTTGGAAAAATTCAGATTTGTTTTTCGACAGTTATAACAGTTACTTACCCTTTTTCAAAACATTTAAACCAGTTTATCAAATGTGCTTATTTAACTGCAAAATTATTAAGTTAAACTATCTTTTTGAAAATAAGATTTTTTTTTTTTTTTTGTAGTGATAAAGCTAAGAACTTAGTATATTTTGGTTTTTTTAAAGGCGATGCAGATTTTTGCGAAATCCAAAGTTCCTTTTCGTAATGGATGTTCTTTTTTAGGGGAATATGCCCTTTACAGTTTCTGGTGCCCTGCCCTTTTTAAGGTCTAGAATAAAACCTGCACTATTTTTAAACACCTATAGATTATTTTATATTATTAAACTGCCCATTAATATTATTTTATTTCCTCTGATTATTAACATATTTTAAATGATCAAGTATTTTTTTGTTATTCAATAAAATTCAATATTAAATATCTGCACAATACAAGGAAAATCCTGTATTTACAGGGAATTTAAACATGTCTTCTTGCTGGACAACTTGTAATAACTATTTTTATATTGTTTGAATTTTAATAATTTTAGCTCATGAGAAAAGTGTGAGGGGTATTGCTCTTGATGGTTTTAATCAACTTGTGGTATCTGGTGGTGCTGATAAAGTCCTTAAGTTTTGGAAATTCAAAGATCATTCTCTCTTATCAATACTTGAAACCAACTATGGTGTTGCTAAAATTATATCTCACAAAGAAAGGTAAATTTATTTAATCATAATAAGTAAAGCATAATGTAGCATTATCTTGTTCAGTGAATTTGCCTTATTAAGAAAAATCTACAACTTTAAGACCATTCAAATTATTTAAGATATTGTTAGATTTATCTAAATTTTTAACTCTTTATGCTGACATAATTATTTTTAATCTTCCCTGAGATATATATTTTTCTAAAATTTAATTATTTTTAATTTTTATAATTTACAAGCTACTTTCTCCTATAAAAGAAAGTTACCACTTTGCATAAGCACTGCTCATTTTCCTCTTTATATGCTCACTTTAGTGATATTTGATGTGCTTCTGTCTTATTGAATTTAGTTATTACAAATTATGATGATTAATGATTGAAAAAGTATTCACTAAACTCCTGTTTTTTTGTTGTATAAAATTATATGACCTGATGAGAGTGAATAAAAAAAAAATTTTGAAAATACAGTCAAACCCCTCTATAGTGAACACGATTTATAGTGAACGAAATGTTCGTTCCCTTCCCTTGCTATACATGAATAATGTTATTTTATGTGAATATAGTGAACCGAAAAAGTGAGGAAGTTGGATATAATGAACTTTTTTCTGTCTTTCGACTGATTTTTTTTCTGAATTTTTTTGTAATAATTTCGAAATTTGTACTTCAAAATAAATACATATACTGATTTATAAAGCCAGCTATAGAAGGGAATGTAGCGATAAGCATTTTTTATTGTTTGCTTCTTTTATTTCACTTTCCCATTCCTAAACAAACCAAGCAGATGTTTCCAACCCAGGCAGATGATGCACCTGTAAGGTGTCAGTGGGATCAATATGCATTTTCTGTCAGAGGACTATCCAAATGTAAACTATCCAAATTTACAGTTTGTAACATGTGGAAAAATAGGCAATTAACAATTTCTTCTCATGAAAAAAAAATTTAGATGGCAGAAAAAAGTTGAGAAAAACAGATCACAAGGATGTTGAAGAAGCATTACTGAAGTGGTTCAGAATTCAAAGAAGCCGCAATCTTCCAGTATCTGGACATTTGTCGATGAATTTGTTAAGCGATTTCGTGAGACTACTTTTATGTGCTCGAATGGTAGGTTAGACAGTTTAAAAAATGGAATAACAGAAACTCGTAAAAAATAATCTGAGAGTCGGGAAGTGTTTCCATATGTGATGTTGAGGGTTGCTGATCAGCTAAGAATTATTAATTTTATTTTGCAACTGTATAATATTTTTCAGTCATTTATTTGAATAATGTGTAATAAAAGGGAGGAGTTTGGAACCATTAGTTAAATTGTCTGTGTAACGGATATAGTGAACTCCCGATTATAGTGAACCGAAATTGCAGTCCCTTGAAGGTTCACTATGACTGTAGTAATGAAAACAAAAAACAAGTGTTAATTGTATAAATTTTATAGCATTAAAATGCCTCATCTCATTTACTTATTTGCAGTATTTAGTCAGTGTTAAAAATGACTGGTTTGCCATTGACTAGGGGACATAAAAAAACCTGCCTAATTACTCCAAAGCAAAGCCACTTGTGATTCGCAGTTATGAATGAGTATTTTGCAAGTTATTTGCATTGATTAAAAATTTATCAAAATGCAGACAAAAGTTCAATTAACTGAACCAACACACAAATTTAAGTGTCCAGTCTTATTATAATATGGATGATATTTATTTAATTATAATTTTTACATTATATAGAATTGTGGAAACAAAACATTTAATAACTGATGTCTTATATATTATCATTTCTTCAATTATTTATTTGTTATTCTGATGGTTCATTGTTTAAAACTTGATTCTTTAAAAAATAATAGCTATATTTTTTCCTATATAACCTTGCATATGGGCTGTGATGTGTGTGGCTGTTACGTGTGTAGGCAGATTATTTCAACATTAAAATGTTGTAATTATTATTATGTGACATGTGGTTAAATGTTTACCCTGTAAAAATAACTCTTACGTTGGAGGGCAGAATATTATTCAGGTTATGTAAGGCCTAATCTTGTATGGACAGAGTATTAGTAATATTTAATTACAATGCCCGGAGCCCAAACTGCTAATTTGCATGATCTGTAAGCTTTAAATCTTGTCATGTAATTTGTTCTCGTTAATATTAGGTACTTATAAAATCCATTTTATTTCAGTGCTATGCTTGCTGTTGCACTGGATAGTTTTTCAGTTATCATTGTTGATATTGAATCTAAAAGAATAGTTAGGGTTTTTGAAGATGATGGTGGTAGCGTCACTGATATGGTAATAGAATTTTGATTTTAGGATTTCTGATCTATGTATAGTGTATTCCTTCCTTAATTGAAGCTTTTCCTGTTTTTTTCACCAAATTTCTCTTTCTTGCTTTTTTTGGCCAAAAAAAAAAAATTTTTTTTTTTTTCATTTTCAGTTTTAAAGTGCTATGTTTTTTATATATTATGTTGCATACATGTAATTAAATATTATGTTGCATACATGTATTATACATTTTAAGATTATTTTAAATAAATTTAGCCAACTTTATATACAGATAATAAGTTTGTTGAAAATAATAAGTTTGTATATTAAGAATATTTAATATGATATTTCAGTCATTTAGTCATGATTGTAGATGGTTAATTGTTGCAAGATCAGACTCCTCTGTGAAAACATGGGATATCCCTTCAGGCAGGTAAATCTACTATTTGTTTATGTTTTATTATGAAATAAATATTTGTGATCAAAATTTAATCTTTATTGATCATTAGTGTTATTAACAATTATTATTTGATTATACTTTAAACTCAAAATTTTTCGAACCTTCATTGTTAAATTTGATAGCAACAAATTAGAAATACTTTTTTTAGTAATATAAGTTCTACATGCAAGAATGTGCAGCCCAAAAAGTTCCATGATTGGCCGTGTTAATTATCCTATACCCCAATACTTAATATTCGATACAAATAACATTATTCAAGTTTTTAAATTGTTTTTCCTTCGTAAAAAGTGAATAAAACTCGAGTAATTAGTGAAATGGTTTAAAAAGAAGCTTTTAAATGATTAAAACTTTGTATATGTAAAAACATAAATAAAATATACTTACCACTAAATTTAATTACATCACTAACTTTTGTGCAGCTTTAAAAAAATATCATTAACATCTCTGATGAAACCCAATGGAAAGTATTGATTGATTTAAAACATTGTTTGTTTTTCACAAACTTGGTTGTTTTTCACAAACTCATAAGTTGACATTATAAGAATCAATACTTTTTTAAATTGTAGTAAAATAATAGTCAAAATTGTAGTAAAGAAATTAATAGAGATAAAATGTTGAAATACTATGATCATGAAACATTTTTATGAATAATTTCAAATGAAGTATTTTTAAAAATAAGTTTCTTTCAGGTGTATTGACTGGTTCATAGTTTCACCTATTTGTGTAAGTCTCGCTTTTTCACCAACAAGTGAATTTCTTGCTACAGCACATGCTGGTAACCTTGGTATATATTTGTGGGCTAATTCGACGTTATTTGATAATGTTTCCCTTCACCCATTACCTGACTCGTATGATCCTTTATTGTTTGATCTTCCTCAAAATAATGTTCAAGAAATCGATGGTAAATTCCTTTTCTTTCTTATCATTTGTTAATCACACGAAATTTATTTTGTGAAATATTTTTATATGTTATAATCACTAAGACATGGGTTTTGGTGATGTTTACATTTTAATTTTTTTTTTCATTCTTTTCACCCTTTTTTTTTTTTTTTTTTTTTTTTTTTTTTTTTTTTTTTTTTTTTTTTTTTAGGATTTTTTTCTTCCATTAAATAGAGTGGGAAATTAAAGGGAAGCCTTTTAAAATCATGTTTGTTCTGAGAACATTTGATTTTGTATAGTTTCTAATTTTATAAATTGGAATTTGTATACTTCAGAGAAAAGAATTTTAAAAATTAAACTTTGCAAATTCACCTAAAGCAAAAACAATTACTGCTTTATATTTTACTTCTTATGAGTCAACTTTTGACATTTTAATTAAATATTAGCTAGATTTTTTAAATTTACATATAGGTTATAAAATATTGGCACATTTGTTTGATTAGCAAAAATTCAAAAGTCAAAATGGTTTGAAAGTTTCTGAAATTGTTTGTAACTATCGGTATTTACTTTTCTTACTACTTACTTTTTAAAATGTCAAGCGCTTTACTGTAAGCTATTGAAAATAGATTTGCTTTATTGAATGAGGAATAATTATTGACATAGATTGATGATAGGCATTCTATAACTTTTCTTAATTTATAAGCGGTTTTGATTCCTTTAAACTCCCTGTTTTATAAAATTTTAACATTAAGTTTACTATTTCACTCAGAAACAGCTATCCCCACCTGTAACAGAGGGCAAATGAAATTTCTTATTTATATGTTTTCAAAACTTGAGATATTCTTCAAAAATTCAAACTATGCAGTCAAAAAGAGCAGATGTTTTTGTTTTTTTTTTAAACTATTTTAAACATACACCCTATTAAATATTATTTTATAAAACCAGAATCATAATTTTAGCATGTATTGATATTGTAATGATTCTGTTCTTGTAAATTTGTTTTTAAAAAAGCAGCTGATTTTATAATCCAGTGATATTATTAGTGATGTTCATTGTATAGAATATTTATTTTTTGAATGGAATTTTCTATATGTGTCGGGTAATTTATTTGAAAATTTTTTAACATTCAATTTATATGCATTTATGAAAAAGGGAAAAAGACATCAATATATTTATGAACATTACATGCATTATCATGTTTTGGTTTTCTAATTTATTCCCTTTTTAGCATTTATTTGTTATGTTTCAAGCTCACATGAAAATTTCATCTCAGTTTCTCTTAATATACATATTTTAAAATGCATGTTATTGGATTTAAATTTTTGATGGAAATATTTCTAATTGATTGGTGTGCTGTCTATCAAATTGAAATTCTAATATAATTTCAGAACGTTTTTAGAGATTTTTTTTAAGTCATCAAAAACCAAAGCCTAGTGTAACCCTCATTTTTAAGCTTGTTTCAGAAATATTTGATTCATTACTATATTAATTTATTTTTCATGAATAAAATTATTTTCAAAATTTTGCTGAGTCAATTGTTTATAACAAAAAAAAGGAGAGAAAAAAACGATTTAAAAGGCAACTTTTTCAATTGTTAATTTCTGAAATCTTTTTGATATTAATGCAAGTTTTTTTATTTATTTATTCAAATCTATCTTTTTTATAGTTTATATGTGAGACTTATTTTAAAAACTTAAAGCAACGAGATATGATGGAAATCTATTTTTTCAACAAGTCACAAATGTATATTTCAAACTGTGATTTTCAATTTCTTTCAACCTAAATTTTAAACTTGAAATTATAAAATGAAATAAACTGTAAATCAATAAAAATGATTTTATTGACAATATTTATTCCTTTGCAGGCTCTGAAATGGTTGAAAGTAGTTCTACTGATATGGATGAAGATTATCCAGAATTTATGTCACCTACCCAATTTTCTGATCATCTTGTTACTTTATCAATGTTACCAAACTCTCAATGGTTAAATCTCTTGGACCTAGATATTATCAAGGTTTGAGTCTTATTATTGCTTTCAATATATTATCTTAAACATATCAGAATTTCTTATTTAAGATGTCAATGTTCGAAATGAACAGTGGCCCATTAGTCCAGGATCATTAAAATGTAATTTGAACCACCATAAAATAAATTATCAGTGATCCCGCAAAAATCGCATGTCGCGACTCATATTCATGCAATTTTAAAATCCATTATTGCGATTCATATTAATGCGATTTTGAAATCCGATATTGAGGTTCATATTTGCGGAATTTTAGAAATCCAACATCGCAGTGTTTGCAGGACCTAAGATTTTTCTTAAATTAGTTACTATAAAAGTGTGATATTTATAATTTGTAGGTAATTTAATTGTAAATCTTATTTTCAAAAAATTATGTTAACTATGAAACATGTATACAAATTGATATCTTGATATAAAATTTTCAGGGTTTTTCTCTTTATGTCACTGTTACCCCTGTTTATGCTGTAGGGATATTTTCTTTTAAATTAAGCAAGAAGAAATACTGTATTAGACTGATTAGAACTGTATCAGTGTAATACAGTAAAGATACAGAAAAACTGTGGAAAACTGTATTAGACTGATACAGTATAGAACAACTGTATTAGAGAACAGGAAAAACTGTTTTAGACTGATATTGAAATATATTTACTTAAATTAATTTTTTTTATATTTGTGTTAATTTAATGTTTTACAATGTTACTTTTGGGGAAAATTTCTGTCAGAAACAATAGTTTTAAAAGAATGCCTCTTTTATCTTGTGAAATGCTCCATTCATTCTGTAAATGACATAAATCTTATCCTTAGATAACTCTCCTCATTGTGTAAAATTTTTCTTTTTAATAGCGTCGAAACAAACCAAAAGAGCCCATTCAAATTCCCAAAAATGCACCGTTTTTTCTACCAGTTGTATCAGGTTTGAATCCAACATTTCTAGTTGATGATAAAGATAAAAAGGAGGTAAGTTACTTTCTCTACTTCTTGTATGCATAAATGTGTCTTTGTTATTAATTACATAGATGAGTTTTCCATGCCTTTAATTTTATAGCACTTTTTATTCGTATTAAATACTTAACTTTCTTCTTTTCTTTTTTTAATGCTGCAGTTTTTGTTTTAGTGAAAATTTTTAACTTGCAGTTAAGAGTCGTATAGTAGTGGTAAATTGTTGACAATTGCATTTAACCTCACAATCAATACTTTTCTATCTTCTAACCTAGAGCAGATATAGAAAAATAAATTTTTTTGAAATTATTTTTTTTAAATCAGTGGTCGCCATTTCTGAGAAAATTAATATACAAATCTTTTTAAAAATTTTGCACACTAGAGTCAATAGGTCTGCTAAATTTTTTTTTTTTCTCAGACCAATTGCACTTTGAAATTTTTTTTATTGATCTGATAAAATAGAGGATATTTTGTTTTCTTTAATCGCAATTTATTTTACCAATAAGTGTTGAGTTTTTGGTACGGTATACCAAAGTTTAAATTTTTTTTAATTGTTTCTTTGATTATACTCAACTTAATATAATTATACGTTAAAATATTTAGTTCTGTTTCGTTTAAAGTTTATGAAAATTTTATTAAATCATTCTATTTCATTAAAAAATTAGATTGTTTATTATATTCGAAAAATTGTTTGTCCTCCCTCCTCTTTAAAGCTGAAATAAATTCAAAAGCAATTATTTTTTGTTTATACTATAATATCAAAGTTTGTCCTCTAGCATTGTAATAAAAAATTTAGTTCAAACAAATACTATTTCTACAAATTTTTTAAACAATCTAGTTTAAAAAATGTGTTGCTGTTCTCTCCCATTCAAAACCTATATGTTCATATGATATCTAGTCCTCTAGTAGCATTTTAGTGCAATAAGATAACTGAGATCTACTTAATAAGTTAGTCAACTGAAATTTCTATTCAGTACTTGTTTAGTTGAATGAAATTATATTTCTCTAGCTAATGGTTTGTTTATGACATTGTTTTCAACTTAAACAACACATTAACATTGCTTTTAAACATTGCTTTCAACTTAACTGGATTCTCCAGTAAACTTCCAGATTTTGACAGTTTCCCCATTTTTTCAACTCTGCTAGTTTTTGTAAATTTTAAGAAAGATTTTAAAATTCAGAAAATTCTCATAAAAATCCCTATTAGAACCGATTTTTTACTAAATTTATCAGGCTAAATCTACTGAGATAAAATATAATAATGCTAAATACTGAAATAAATGTACCTAAACAAAAGTAAATTTTAAAATTTATAAAAATGTTATTTATTTTGATTAGATTTTTTTCTGTTTCTAAATTAATTTTTAGATATTTATTATATTCTTAAATTAGAGATGTTATAAAAAATATTTGTTGTCTTTAAATTAGTGGTTATTATGCAACGTTTTTATAATGATAGAAATCTTTAAAATTTCTTGTTTGGTTAATATTTTATTTAGTTTTTATAGCATTTTTATGGTGTGTAAACTTTATTTGATTTTTTTTTTTTTTTTTAAATTTTGTATATGGTTGCTATTTATAAGCTATAAATCAAGACTAAATTCTTTGACCTTTACTATTGAATTTGTTGTTTTGCTATATTTTTATTTCCTTTCTTTTAAAAATAACTTTGACCTTTTTTTATTTATTTCTTTTTATCTCACAGAAGGATAATTCTAAAATTCTCCGTTTAATGCAACATAAGTCAGAATTTTCTACTTTGCTAGAAACAGCTGATGATTTAGAGAAATGTAAGTAATATTAATGCTTGTTGCTCTTCATTTATATTGTCATTATTTTAATTTACTATTTTATTATTCTAAATTTTAAAAAATGTTCTACAAATTATTTTCTTAAGATGTAGAGCAAAGATGGCACACCTTTTTCGATTGTAGTGCAAGTTAAATTTTCAAGTATCTAGTGTGCCACTTGTTAATTTTTAAAAAATATATATATTCTTTAAATTTTTGTTCCTTAATTTTAAACTATAGAATTATATTATTTAACTATATTTGCAGTTTAGTAATAAACTTGTTTGTAATTTAAATCAAATTAACAATATTTTAAAATACATTAGTATAAGAAATTAAAAGAATTTGTAGACTTGGTCAATTATCTCTAGAACTACTGGATCAATTTCTATGAAATTTGATATGTACATACATTGATACAATACAAAATAAATAACCATTTAACAATTGTGATACACACGCATGATCGTGCGTAACACTCGTTGGAGTTGGAAGGTATGAAATTGCCACAGGAAATGATAAGCTGCCTTATTCCAAGTATGAAATTATGCTGCAAGGCCTGTATATCTGTAAGAGGGGACCATACCCCCTATTGACTCCTTTTTTTTAATTCTGCAAACGCTGTTTAATACCTGCCGACTCCAACTAGCGTTACGCATGATCATGCATGTGTCAGGGTGCGTAGCGTTTGTAAAAAGTACTTAAAGGTGCTTTTTTGGGGATTTCGTTTTTAAAAGCTTTTAAAGGTGCATTTTTCAGCTGCCGTTTTTAAAAAGTGCTTTTTTTTCCCCTTCAGTGATATCTGGTGGATCCCATGCATTTCACGAAAAATGGGGTGTTTGCTACATAATCATCCACACTGACTTCATGTCGTACCCACGTTATGACTTGCGCATGCACGCACACTTGAAACTGAAACCCGAGTGCTCCAATTCGGATGGAGAATATCAGATCCTTATGAAATGTTTTTCTTTTTAATTTATTTTAATTTTATTATTGTTTATTTTATTTTACTTCTAACACTTTTTTGACGTAGGGGGTTCGGGTACTTTTGTTCTGAGTTCAGGGTCAAGTTGAATTCACTGGATGATGTGGGAAAGTACTGATTGTTTTGATTTACGTCTGTTTCTTTTTGGTTTTTTTTTTAACGCTAAAACTGTTTATAAAAAGATTTTGTTTTTCAATGATATCAATGATTGAATATGAATTTTTTGAGTGCTTGAACATTTTTGTAAAGTGCTTGAAAAGTTTTTAAAAATTGCTTATTTTTGATTCAAAGATTTGGCTACGCACCCTGATGTGTATTACAATTGATTGTAATGTATCATTTATTTGATTAATGAATACTTTTTAGTGAATCAGAAAATGAATATTATTTGTTGAATTTATAACTTTTTCTTTCACAAGTTTCTCTTTTAAAAAACTTGTCATATTCATTATATTATGATCTTTCCTTTTATTCCAATAATATTTGTTAAGGCGTTTAGCATACTAAAAATTTATTGTTTAATATAAATATTTATATTAAACAATTGTTTAATATAAATTATTTGTTTTGTATTGTATCAATGTATGTACATATTAAAATCGGTCCAGTAGTTGTAGAGATATTCGACCAAGTCTGCAAATTCTCTTAATTTCTTACACCAGTGTATTTAGAATATTCTAATTTATTCTACGTAGCACAAAGTAAATACCTCTTCCTTTGTTGATTTAGAAATAATCTTTAAACACTTTAGTTTGATTAACTATAGAATTCCTGGTATTGTGGTTCATAGTAACTGCCTTTCTATACAGCCTGTCTTGGTCATTATTGTTTATCTGTTCCTTTTTGTATTTGTATTATTGCCTGCACTCAAAAGCTTTCACAAAACTATGACCTCAGAGAGCCTTTATAAATGAATGTTGTAAATGATTGCTATTGATTTTGCAACTATATACACATATTCTTATTGAAGGATAAACATTCATACAGAAATATTGTAACATACTTATTAAAAAATAGTGATACTTAACTTTTATCATTATAGCTTGATTTGCAAAGGATACAAAATTTTGCACTTCTTAATTTTTAGAAATAAACAAACAAACAAAAAAACTTGGAACTATTAATAAATTCAAGAACTAAAAAGAAGAATTTAAAATTTGGCATTTCTTAAATATTAGAAATAAGCTGAAAAAAACTTTAAAAACTTGTAACTACTAACAAACTCTAAGTCAGGAATGACTTGACATTCTTCAGTAATGTAATATGCCAAACAAAATGATGCTTGGAAATGTTGAAAATTTTGTTTAGTATCCTAATATTTTACTTCAAATAGTATGTTTTGATATAATCATGTTGGAAAAATGCAAAAATCTGTTCTTAAATATCTTTTAACAACTTTTTTTCTGATTTTATTGCCCAAAAATGAATTAATTTTAAATCATAAGCAGTTAAACTCAAATTAAAATACAGTTTTATCAAAACTATGGGTTTTTGACAGAGGGTTTTTTGACATGACGGTAAAAACCATGGTATATAAACCGGTAAAAACCGTCATGTGTCAAAAACTTGCCAACCCTGCTCAGAGATAGTGGTTTTGTCATAGCTTAATATGCAAGACAAATGTGAGTTAAAGTCTTATTATGTATCACATATATTTTATATCACATGATTTTATTTATTTGCTACTTTGGATTTTAGAAAATCCCTATACCCATTAAGACAACTATTCACGGCAGCAATGCGTCAAGTTATCTCAGTATCTTAATTTTTCTGATTCATCACTTTCTAGCCACGGTAGTAGAAGCTATCGACAATTTCAAACTTGTAGCATTCAATATGTTTAAAATTGTGAACTCAAAATAAACATATTAAAAATACTTTAATTCAAATCCGTTAAGTGTCTATCATAAATTAAAAATATTATTATCAAATTTATAATTACATTATTGGTTGTAAACATATCTAAAAAAAATTTCATATTATACAATACTTAATAGAAATTTATATTATTTCGTGGAACCTGATTTTTCTCTCTTCATATTATCAAAATATATGAAGAGAATAAATAAAAAGTATGTGAAATTTGCAAAGCATATGCTGAGTCATTTATCTTAAATATTCTTAACATTTCTGTACAAATTTTAATTTTATGAAAAGTGTCAAAAAGTTTTCAATGCAATTTCATTAATTTTCTCTGTTTCTTTTAGATAAAGAAGTTTTTAATAAGCTTAAAACTTTATCGCCTTCCAACATTGATGTTGAAATTCGTTGTTTAAGCCCTGAAAATGGAGGTTCTATTCATCTGATGGAATCCTTCCTAAGAATGATTAATGCCATGATTAAAACAAATTTTGATTTCGAACTGACCAACTCCTACTCAGCATTATTCCTTCAGGTAAAATATTAAGCTTTTTTATGCAAAACATGGCCGCTAATTAATTTATTTTAGAATATATTTAGATTTACGATATAAAACTGTTATACAGTTAAACCTCAATGTCGCAAAAAATATTAATTCCTTATGCCAGTGGTTTCTAACCTTTCCCGTTGAACGGCTGCCTATTTTGTCAAAAATTTTGAGGTCCACTAACTGCTAAATATGCAAGTATTATAACTATATATAATGTTCACTTCATATGTGGGTAATTAGAAGAAAATACTCTGCAAAATGATAAAAAATATTTTTTTCTCTAAAAAAAAATTATAATTTTTTTTGTTTAGCTGTCACAACTTTAAAAAAAAAACTCACAAATAAGCTATCAGAGTTTAAAAACCTTAATGGCATTTCGTATTCTGTTTGACCCATATGATAGTCAATATCTGAATAGCATAGCTGCCAACTGTTGGTTCCTAATTTTTTAATCAAATCTGAATTTTCGTGAAACTGCAGTATGTTTGCTTTTAAACCAATCCCTTGCTTTTAATCCAATCTCCTCAGGCGCGCTTCCTGTGATTATTTTGCAGATGTATTTTTTAGTAGCTTTTTGTTGGACAGTGCTACTCTAATAGCTGTTGCTGATCATTTCACTAAATTGTTAACACTGCAACTATTATTACTTTTTAACAAATGTATTAAAGTATTTAAACACCTGCATCGGAAATATTTGTTTATGATGTAGATTATTATTTACCTGTGTTTTATAATTTGGAGAGGAATAATTATATAATAGGTAATGGTTGTTTTTAAACTATTATACCGGTATTTCTAATTGCAAAATAATATTAATATTATAAATTTCCCACAAAAGATGGAGTTTATAGTTTTGTTTTACTAATTTACATAAGGTATTTAATGATATTTCTATTAGTGTTATTATTTAATAGTTACATTTTTGTCTTACTCTTGTGATTGGTGCGTATAATTTTGTCGCATGTAGTGTTCCTAAATTTTTATTCCTAAGGTTGGCAGTTATGGAATAGTTATAACATCAAGCAGTCATGGCCCCATACCTGTGCCTTAAAACCTTGAAAACCTGTGCCTTATGGACTGCAAACTTTTTGCCAGTCTGACAGTGGAATAAAATATTTTTCTTAACTAATTTCACAAAATATTTTAGGCTTCCATCATAATTTTTTCCTGATTTGTGATGATTATTATTATAATTAATTTTTTTATATATAATGTTTGCTTTTGAGACTTTTCTTAAATAATGTTTTGAACCATTTCATATTTTTTACAGTAACAAACTATAACTGATATAAGGAAAACAATATCATTTCAAACAAGGTTAGAAGATAATATAACTTAGAACAAAGCAAAGGAAATTGAATGAACCCCAAAAAGGGTACAGAAATAAACATACAGTACAGAACCCGTTATCCGGAAATCGGAAAACCAAAAAACCGGAACGAAATTCGATAAATTTTCCCACTATTTTTAAAAAAAAAAAAAAAAAATATTCCCTCATAAGATTTCAGGATTTTTCTTTCTTTTTTGAAAGATGTTTACCTTACCATCATTTTGGAAATAATCATTAGTGTATTACTTCATCGTTTTTTCTTCTTTTTAAGATTATTTCCAAAAATAATTTCTTTGTTAGTTGGGTTTAACAATACAAAAACGGCTTTTTGTAGCGATTCAGAAAACCGGAAAAATCAGTTATCCGGAATAGCGATGGTCCCGATCGTTCCGGATAATCGGTTCCCTACTGTACTATAATTTTAGTTTTATAAGAACCTTCCTCTTTGTCTAAATACCAAATATAAAGTTAAGATGCTGGCGAAGATTCTTGTTTATAGAGCCTTAAATATAGTGTGTCTATTATTGCAGTTTTATTTGTGCTTGATTCTAGTTTTTTCTTTTCTTCTATGTGGCATTAAGTATACCATATCCTCTTGTGGTGGATATAATTTAGCAGTCTAATAAACTAAATAAAATAACAATCAAATGATGTTTCACTTTTTGGTTCAAAGTTCTTCAAACTTCAAAGTTCTTTTACTTATACTTAAATTTCATGCATTTTGAAGAAACATAGAAAAAAGGTTTGCCTTTGTTTATGTTAACTTATGTTGTATGTTAACTTGATGCACCTCATAGCAAAGTTAGAATTATAATGATTTTTTTTTAAATTGAATTTGTAACAATTCTACAATTAAATAATACTTCTAGCTAAGCTAGTTAATAATTATTTTTATTCAAGCTCAATGCCTTCATGAATTCCAATAATGGCAAGCTAAATAAAAATTAACTGTCAAATGGAAAGTAATTGTAAATTAGAAAATAATAGTAAAAAGGTAAGTGAAAAAACTAAAGATCAATTAATTTGCAAAGTTCAAATACTTATGTTTAGTTGTAACTGAAAGTAATGATTTTATGTCAGAAGTTAAATAAAGGCTTAATGTAACGTAACTGCAGCTTTTGACATTGCAAAAATAATTCAATTTTAAAACATTAACACATAATCTGAAACCCAAACTATATAAAACTTTGATGAAACTAAATGCTATTTACTTGAGATTTGGTCTCAAGAACATAAAAAGATTTAAAAAAAAGTTATGTGGTCGAGGAAGATTTTGAGAGCCATTTTTGAACTATTCAGATAGAAATGAGTCAATCAGAAAACTCAAAAGCTTAAGAGTTACACATTGGGAATCATGTTCACACCATTTTAAAATCAATTTCGCGATTCATATTCAAGCGAGTTTAAAATGCAATGTCACTATTCTTATTCACACGCTTGTATTATTAAACAAGTCACATATTGCGATTCGTATTCATGCAATTTAAATAAACAAGCATCCCGATTCGTATTTACTTGATTTAAAAATCCGGTATCGAAATTTGTTTTACCTCCTTTTAAAATCTAATGTTGCGATTCAGATTCACTTGATTTTAAAATCTAATGTCGTGCTTTTTTTATATAAGAACTAAGTTTTTTTTTCTTAAATTAGTTGCTATTGAGATGTGATATTCTTCATTAGTAGGTTTTTTAACTATAACTATTTGTTCAAAAAATTATATTAAACACGTAGAGTATATATATTGATATCAAGTTTTTTTGTATATAAAATTTTCAAGGGTTTTCTCCTTGTGTTAGAGTTGCTGCTCTTTTGAGATTTAACTCTATTTTTATTATTTTTATTGGCTCTGATAATAATTATGCAAGTGATTCATAAAAACTTTTTAAATTTATATTATTAATTAATATATTTTGTTAACCCCATGTTTTTTAATAGATTCACTATGAAATGGTTGGAAAAGAAAACAGCTTAAGGGAAATTTTGAAAGAAATTTCTGAATCTTCTAAAGTGTGGGAATCTTTGCAGGAGAAAATGAACTATATTTTATGCATTGGAAACTATGCCATGAGTGCTGTATTTTAATTCACTCGTTCTCTGTCTTTCATGAAAATGTTATCATCGTCATCTGAGTCATAGGGGAAAAAATATTAAAGTATGTTATGTTGGAGTACTACTTTTCGTGTAAATAGTGTATTTATTTTTGAATAAATGTTTTATTACAGATTTTGAATTAATTATTTTTCTAGTTGCATCTGATTGCAATCTTTTTTAAATTTCTCTCAAAATATAATTTTGACTCAAATCAAATCAGTTTATTTATAATAGTCAACCCATGTTTTGCACCAATAAAGTGTTCTTACCTTTTGCACATAAACTGATATTGTTTGGTACTTTAAGTATTTTGGGGAAAATATGCATTAATGGTTGTATGTAAAGTATTCTTGCAACAACCAGATGTGGGTCAGTTATATCATGTCTGCAATAAATGCTTTTTAGTTGGATTTTAACTTTTGAATTTTACCTTCAAATGTTAACTAATTAAAAGGTTATTGTAAATAAACAAAATCATCTGAAGATGTTCTTTAGGCTGAAATCTTCTAAAACTAAAATCTCAAAATGCGATTTTTTTTTATTTTTTTTTTTAATCTGAAATTTGAATTAGTTATGGTGTGGCCATGGTAGAAAATGGTTAGCAGACCAACAATTTTCTTTTAATCCCATACTCCAAAAAACATTTATTTAGCTAAAGCTTTAGCTTCTTACAACTCACATCACCAGGAGGGAAAAGTTAATGCCAATAAAAAATTAAGCAAGCTTTTTGAAACTGACCTCCAAGGTTAATGTTTGGCCATGAAAAGTTGTTTTGTTATAGCAACTCATGAATGAAAGTTATTGATAAATCAAGTATTAGTTCTTCTTGAAATAGAACACTAAATTAACTAATGTTTGTCCTCAAAACCGTTTGGTAAACCTCATAACCTCCTTTCTAAACAAAAATTTTTATTTTCAACTAATTCTAAAATAGATATTTTGAGTGAAATATTATAGGCAAACCTTAATATACAGGCGAAACTATTGGTACAGTACACTCTCGATTATCCGTGCTCATTCCGGAGTCAAACAAAAAATATAAAGAGAAACATTTTCAAGATTAAAAAAATTTGATTCATGAAGTTATAACACTACCAAATTTTTGGAAGCAATATTCGTTATTGGATTGCAGTATATGGAACATCAGTAATATGGTCTAAGGTAAAATCGTCTCCGTTATCACGATCTTGGAGAAAGATCATACCGCTTGATGAACAATCCTCTTCAGATGTTCAAGAAAAATATGATAACAGTATTCTCGAACATGCAAAAGAAATCTAAGGTTTCGAAATTCTTGATGAAGAAAATTTAGAAGATAGGTTTCAAAGTGATGCATGTGAGCCTGGCTTCCAGTATTTGACTGATGAAGACATCGTATATTGTTAAATCAAATAGTGATGATAGTAACTGATGTAGTAAATGACTGAAATACAATTTCTCATTCTGCTGCTCTGTGGAAGCTTTATTAGATTACATGGGAGGATTTGATTACGTTGACATTACTGCGGTTCGCAAAATATGTGTATCGATATATGGCGAAGACGCATTGCACATTTTTTAAAAAGGAAAATTCCTAGTTTGATGTTATGCATGCAAATGTCAGTAATTTTTATATTTTTTGTACTGATATTGAATTTTTCTTTAACAAAAGGAGTTTTCGGATTATCCGTGTTTTTCGATTGTCCGTGCGACCTGTCCCGGTGATTAACCCGGATAATCGGGAGTGCACTGTATTTTTAAATGTTGAGACAAACCAAAATAAAGAGTTTTTCATGAAAATTTTGTTTGACAAACCACAAACGGGCTCATATTGGTGAGAAACCTAATTTGTTGAAATTAAATAATAATTGTAAATGAACAGATCATTTTGAGAAAAGAAATATTTTAATAAAGATTATAACATGAGAAAAACTTCGTCAGAAAAAGAAGCTTCTATTGATATTTTTTTTAAATTACAACGACTGTTGCCAAAAACAGATTAACAAATAAGGCAATTCATCAATTAGATTACTTGCAGTAACCTAATTGGTTGATTCTATCATCGTTGGTTTTATTGATTAATCATTACTTTATGTGTACAATATTTGGCTAAAAATATGCCTTGTTCCCTGTTCTGGTATTTTATATACCTTAACAGGGCCCGGGAATGATCATTACACATATACATAATATATCACAGTTATTCTGTAAAACCTAACTGAGTCCTCAAACTATTGAGAACTTTCTTCGGAATGTTTTTTGTTAATGGTCAGCTACATTATCTCGTGAATTAATATATTGAAACTCAAAAATTTTTTGAACTACATTGTCACAAATGAAATTATCCATAAGATGTATGTGATTACTCCAATCAGACGTAGTTTGATTTTTAGCTATGAACATAGCTGCCTGGTTATCAACATTTATTAGTATGGGAGGTGGTACAAACATTTCTTTACCGAGCTCAAACAGTAAACTCTTTATCCACAATACTTCTTTGGTGGCATGGGTCATTGCCAGGTATTCAGCTTCTGCAGAAGACAATGCAGTGCAATGTTGTTTCTTACTGGACCAAGACACCGCAGCACCCCCAAGAATGACCACATAATCACTAAATGATTTTCTGCCAATGCAATCTGCTGCTCTGTCTGCATCGGAAAATACTTCTATCTTCTTTCGAGTTTTTCTATATGTCAAACAAAGATGTTTTGTATGTTTAAGATACTTGAATAAGTGTTTGACACTTGGCCAATGGTTTTCAGAAGGTCTTTCCTTAAACTGGCTCATATAAGTTGAACTATAAGCAATGTCAGGGCGAGTACCACAGGCAAGGTACAGTAAACTGCCTGTATGGAATTTTGTTCGATGTTTCTTTAGTTTCCTTCCACTCATCATCGGTTAACTTATAGTGTTCAACACTTGGGTCTAAGGGAGTTGATCATCCTCTGAGTAAGGTTGCATCAAACGTTTTCAATACTTCAACGTAGGATGATTGGTCTAGGGTTAAGGATCCATCAGCATACCTTTTCACTTTCATCAATAAAATTTCACCTCCTTCTCCAAGATCTCTTGCTCTAAACTTTTGTTTAACCTTAAGTTTAAACAAAAGTTATCTGTGACTTCTGGATTTCCAACAACAAGCATATCATCAGCATATATGTCAAGGTAAAGTGTTTTATTTGAATGATAGTAAATACATAGATCGCTTTTAAGGTGGCAAACAAGATGTTCTTTGCCTGGCACTATGGCTCCTTCAGGCTGTTTCATGTAAATGCCTTCTTTTCAAGTATCATTCAGGTAAGCAGCAGTTATATCAGGGTTCCCACGGGTCAGGGAAAACCTGGAATTGTCAGGGAATTTTATTTCAACTCCAAAAATCAGGGAAAGTTGCAGTTTTCTTGCAAAAGCCTGGAAAACTCCTTCATTATTGCTGGAAAGAAACCAGTCTTAAAATTATCAGTAACAATACTCAGTTATTGAGATTCGAGTTAAATAATTCTAACATCTATTATTTATTGTAGAAGTTTTACATTTTAGACATACTGAAATGCTTCCTTCCTCATATAATATTTATTTTTCACAAAAAATCTAATACTTGGCATAACAAATAAAAGAATCCAAATTTTCTGATGAAAAATTTCGTAGTATAGATAAAATATGGTATGGATTTTCGTTGAAATTAATCTGGAATACCTGGAAAAGTCAGGGAATTTTTTTTTTCTGAAATTGAGTGGGAACCCTGTTATATCCATTTGATGAATATCCATTTCACATTCCACAGCTAGTGCCAATAAGATCTGATAAATTTTGATTTGATCACGGGAGAGTTTCTTGAAAG
Organism: Parasteatoda tepidariorum; assembly: GCF_043381705.1. Lineage (NCBI taxonomy): Eukaryota > Metazoa > Arthropoda > Arachnida > Araneae > Theridiidae > Parasteatoda > Parasteatoda tepidariorum. Next base: position 50,682,630 of record NC_092213.1, on the reverse strand, counting down.
TCAATTCCAGGGACTTGCATGTAACTTTTAGCTACCAGTCTAGCTTTAAATTTATCACAATCTCCTGTCTACCCTTATGAAAAAATCGAGGTATAAAGGAGGTTGTTATTTAAATACGTC
>NC_092213.1:50604332-50682010 GCF_043381705.1 Parasteatoda tepidariorum | reverse complement strand
ATTTATACCTCGATTTTTTCATAAGGGCTTGCAAATACTTCCTTTCCTTCTCCCAACTTGATGGATCTCAAGATCACCGTCTACTAATCAGCTCCCAAAATCTCGATGTGTTAATTGCCAGGCTCAAAACTAAATCTCTTCCAACAAATGCTATCTTACACAATTGTAAATTGATACAAAACCCAAACTGCCCGCACTGCGGAGGTATCAACACAAACGATCACTACCCCCTGGAATGTCCCTCATTCCAGGACGCTCGAATAGAACATTACCATTCCTTATCGCTTCTGAATCCAACTTATACCATATCGTGAAATTGTCTTTTAGTCCTCGGAAGTCCCGCAGTGGACTGATCGTTAAGACACGGTTCTCACCAGATCACCAATGTCAAACATCACTGGCTGCTGTTAGTGTGCGGATGGGTGACAACTTTCATTAGTCTGCTTAGGGACCGAGGGTGTGCGGTAGTGGTCCTCGTTAAACTATTCTACCTCAAAGTGCTCGACTTCGCATGCAGGCCGTAGGGCTACCAAAGCAGGGGAGTCATCGGCTCTACAGAGGATCCACAAACCTCTTCTGAATTTTTGCTATAACCTCCAGCTATCAATTAAGCCTCAACCCTAAACCAAATTAATCGAAATACAGAGCTATAAGCTAAAGCATAGAGCTCGTTCATAGAGCTCGTCATAGAGCTTGGTTCAAATTTATAAGCCTGGGTATCCATAATCTTACAAATGTAAAGTGAATTACCATCGTTGTAATGGAAACGATATAGAAAGCGCTTTAAAAAAATTATTTCCACGCAGATCTAATTCTTCTTTATGCAGAAAAAAAAAATCGATGTGAATGATAAAATATCTTCTTGCTGACAATAAATAAAATTCATATTTTGCGTGCATAAATCTTTCTTTTTTTTTAAAAAAAAAAAAGATAGTGCTTTCTACACGGTTTATATAATTAATATACTATTCATTAAGTGTGTGTCATTTCTTCCTGGCAAAAGGCAACATTCTATGTTAGCAGTAACATTCTATGTTGTGATACTAACAGCAAATACTATCTGTGCAATGTGTGTCACAGTTACAAAGATGTTCTGAAATATTTACACCTATATATATTAAAATATTTACACCTATGGAAATTTAATGTCTGTACTTTGTGTGTTCATAAATTTCCAAGTGTAGTTCATGATTATACTTCTTTATTGTGAAACATTTAACTTCAGTTCTGAAAAGTGTACAAAAAGAGGTAGTTTCATTTAATTGTTTTGAGATCATAATGTGAAAATAATTTATTCAGTGCATTATTAAACTGTTGCAGATAATTAAGATGTCTGTCACTTTCATACAACACATATAATTTGATATTTATACACAAAAAATTTAAATTGTGATTTTCCTGTTCATACTAAGGAAATATTTTCTGTATTCTGTGAAGGCAATTTAATAGAATTAAACTTTTTTTGACCCTCCCAAATTTCTTTTAAGTTTGTGAAAGGGGGAAACAAAATTTTTTTTGCTTTTCTTCATTTATAATGAACTATATTTCTGCAGTGTCTGTTTGAATAAATAACTATTGAAATTAAATTGGATAATATCATGTTCAAAGCAAATAATATCATTGTTTATTCATGTTTATTTTTATAATATGTCTTCCTAATAACAAATAACATTAATGTTACACTGTCTTAAACTGCATTCATTCACAGTGTATTGAATTTAATTGAATCTAATACATGAAGTTGTACATTATTTCTGCAGTTTTTTTTTGTGATAAAAAAACATAAAGTTAAATAATTTAGTTTGATATGTTCAACAAATTATTAAAGTGTTTGTGAAAAATAGAAAGTATTTACCTATCAATATAATTTAAATTAATGTTTTCACATATGCATCTATTAATAAATCATATGCCTGCTGTACGGTTTTTATACTATTATATTTTACTTAGTTAAAAATTTAGTCTAAGTAAGTCACTTGATACAGAATGCTCTTTTCTGTATCATGTTATTAAGGGCCTAATTTTATTCAGAATACGTATCATCCTGTAAGTAAACCTTATTGTTATTCTAACAAGAATTTTTTAGGAAAAAGTCTGCCTAAACACTAAAATTTTTACTGGTGAAATATCTTTTTCTTGTAGTTCTATAAAATAGCGGTTTTTCGAAAAAAGGTAGTCTGAAAAAACACTGTCGTGTTCATACTTTCTTCTTGTAGTATATGTAATAAGAGTTTTTCAGAAAACAGTAATATGACTAAACACAGCTGTGCTCATACTGGTGAAAAACCTTATTCTTGTTGTATATGTAATAAGAGTTTTTCAGAAAAAGGTACACTGACTAAACACAGTCTTGTTCATACTGGTGAAAAACCTTATTCTTGCAGTATATGTAATAAGAGTTTTTCAGAAAGAAGTACACTGGCTAAACACATTCTTGTTCACACTGTTGTCAAGCCTTATCCTTGTAGTATATGTAATAAGAGTTTTTCACTAAAAAGTAAACTCACTACACACAATCATGTTCATACTGGTCAGAAGCCATATTCTTGTAGTATATGTTATAAGCGTTTTTCTACAAGTGAACATCTGAAAAAACACAGTCTTGTTCACACTGGTGAGAAGCCTTATTCTTGTAGCATATGTAATAAAAAATTTTCGCAAAAAAGTAATCTCACTACACACAGTCATGTTCATACTGGTGAAAAGCCATATTCTTGTAGTATATATAATAAAAGTTTTTCTCTAAGTGCTCATCTAATTCAACACAGTCTTGTTCATACTGGTGACAAGCCTTATTCTTGTAGTATATGTAATAAAAAATTTTCAAAGAAAAGTTCTCTCACTACACACAGCCGTAATCACACTGGTGAGAAACCTTATTCTTGTAGTATATGTAATAAAAAATTTTCACTGAAAGGTTCTCTCACTACACACAGCCGTATTCACACTGGTGAGAAACCTTATTCTTTTAGTATATGTAATAAAAGTTTTTATTATGGTGGGGATCTGAATAAACACAGTCGTATTCATACTGGGGAGAAGCCTTATTCTTGTAGTATATGTAATAAAAGTTTTTCTTATAGTGGGGATCTGAATAAACACAGTCGTATTCATACTGGTGAAAAGCCATATTCTTGTAGTATATGTAATAAAAGTTTTTCTCTAAGTGCTAATCTGAATCAACACAGTCTTGTTCATACTGGTGACAAGCCTTATTCTTGTAGTATATGTAATAAAAGTTTTTCTTATGGTGGGGATCTGTATAAACACAGTCGTATTCATACTGGTGAAAAGCCATATTCTTGTAGTATATGTAATAAAAGTTTTTCTCTAAGTACTCATCTAAATCAACACAGTCTTGTTCATACTGGTGACAAGCCTTATTCTTGTAGTATATGTAATAAAAAATTTTCAAAGAAAAGTTCTCTCACTACACACAGCCGTATTCACACTGGTGAGAAACCTTATTCTTGTAGTATATGTAATAAAAAATTTTCACTGAAAGGTTCTCTCACTACACACAGCCGTACTCACACTGGTGAGAAACCTTATTCTTGTAGTATATGTAATAAAAGTTTTTCTTATGGTGGGGATCTGAATAAACACAGTCGTATTCATACTGGTGAGAAGCCTTATTCTTGTAGTATATGTAATAAAAAATTTTCACTGAAAAGTTCTCTCTCTAAGCACAGTCATATTCACACTGGTGAGAAACCTTATTCTTGTAGTACAGTCAACCCCACTTAAAGGAATATCATTGGTTCCTGCCAACTCTATTCCATTAAGCGGGTTAGTTGATTAAAAGGGGAGTGCATTATTTAATCTTATATTTGAACAAAATTTTACTTCTAAATGGTATTTAATACATAGCTGTATAATGTTTTGATTAAATAATTATAATTAAAACTATCAATATTAGTATCATTGAATATGAATCTCATTTAAAGTAATAATAAAATAAATCAATGCTAATGAAAAATATAATATATGTACCATATTTTATTTTATTTGAAAAAAAAATCTGTAATGGAACACTGTTTTGATATACGTTTAATTGAACATTTCTCTACTTTTTTTTTCCAAGTTGTACAGTACATTATAGTCCCCTCTATTACACCATACTGGTGAGAAGCCTTATTTTTGTATTATATGTTATAAAAGTTTTTCACAAAAATTTTGTCTGACCAAACACAATCGTGCTCATACTGTTGAGAAACCCTATTCATGTATTACATATAATAAGAGTTTCTCACAAAAAGTAATCTTACGGATCACAGGTGTGCTCATACTGGTGAGAAACCTTATTCTTGTAGTATATGTAACAGGAGTTTTTCATTAAGACTTAGTTTGACTCAACATAGTCGTCTTCATAGTGGAGAGAAACCTTACTCACGTAGTATATGTAATAAAGCTTTTTCAAGAAAGAATTGTCATGTTGTTGCCATGTCACAGTCATGTTGTTGCTATTTAAAAGCCATATTCTTTTTTATGTTAAAAGTTTTTTTTTTTCACTTAATGTCCATCTAATTTATTGTAGTTTTATTCATACTGGTGAAAAACCTCATTTTTTTATATATATAAAAAAAAGAGAGTTTAATTTTTCAATAGCTGACTTTAATGTTTGTGTTTTCACTGGTTAGTATAATAGAACAAGAGTTTTTTTCTCAGAAATGTCATATGTCTAAATACAGTATTGTTGATAGTAGTGACACACAATATTTTTGAAGCATGTGATAAAATAGTTTTTTAAATAATAGGGATCTAAATGTTAGCATTCATGTTCATATTGGTTTTAATTTACCTTGATTACTGGATTATATTACTTTTTTTTACAACCAGTTATGTTTGACTAAAATATAAATTGTTATTTATTTTCTTGCCGAGTTCAAGTTAATGTTTCATTTAATGAAAAAAAATAAATGGCTTCTAGCAACTTTGTCATAAAATTATTTGTAACATCTTTTATTTAATAAATCTTTTCTAACACATGTTGTACAATTATTTTATAAAAATAGCTCTTGTAATTGTATTACTGAATGTTTATTTTTCTTTTAAAAAAAGACAAGGGGTGAAAATCCCAAATTAATCTCTGAAATTACTTTTGGTATTAATATTTGTAATTAAAATTTAACTAATTGAGAAAAATTTAAGTTATATTATCGGGTTGTTCAGAAAGTAATTTGGTTTTTCCGACAGAGGATTTAATTGTATTTTTTCGAACCCAACTTCACACTTAAGCCGCTTTATCGTTATATATGTTTTGAGAGCAGATATCGTGTGATAAAGTTCAATTTATTCTACGTAGTAGTATTTAGTTGGTGCCCTTTTAAATATGGAGAGCAATAAGCAGCATTTTCGTCATATTTTACTTTTTTACTACAGAAAAGGTAAAAATGCTGTTCATGCCAGAAAGAAATTAATCGATGTGTTGACAGTACGCCAATGCCAGAACTGGTTTGCAAAATTTCGATCCGGCAATTTTGATGTTGAAGATGCACCACGTTCTGGAAGGCCGGTTGAAGTTGATAAAGGCATTAGTTGAGGCAAATCGGCGAATTCAACTGTTTATGACCACTTGAAAGGCCTGGGTTTAACCTCGAAGTTCGATATATATCTTCCTCATGTTCTCACGGAGAGAAATTTGTGTCGTCGCGTTCACCTCTGTGATTCGCTTCTCAAACCTCACGAAAATGATCAATTTTTGTAGCGCTACTGGGGGCGAAAAATGGGTTATCTATAACAATGTCAAACGCAAGAGATCATGGGGAAAAAAAGATGAGCCGGCTGCACTCACGGAAATGCTCACGGTTTTGGCACCGCTTGGCATTCTTGGCGGAAACTTTTAAGTCAAACCTGCTCTGTCGCCAAATTGCTTTTGCGTAGCGTTTATAAACAAGGGATAGAATTGTTTTCACTATTTTATTAAAATTTTTTTCATTGTTTTTGTGTTTTCATAAGATCATGTAACTCAAATATTAAAACACAAAATTCTCTTTGCAATATTTAGTAATAATTTTAATTAAATCTTTCAAATTTAGTTTTAATCTGAACTTCTAAGCTGGAATTTAATTTTAAAATTTTATGACTGTGAAGGGCATTGACCTGATGACGTATTCTGATACATTGATTGTATTGACTTGTTTGGAGTTTTCTCAGAAGTGTTTTTTATTTTCAATTTCTTAGTTAAAAAAAAATAATAATTAAATAGATAAATGAAATATTATTTTTACTGATTTGATTTAAATTTTAATAAAATCATTTTATCGCGTTTAAAGTTATAGTTTTTTTTTTTAAAATTAAACTCCAAATTTATAATTGAAATGCGTGCAATGGAAACTAGTGTTATACTTGCGAACAACTTTTTTTCGAGTTTAAGTGTTGTTAATTATGATGAAAGTTGACAATGTAATTTTCTCTATAAATCAACTATAGATATTTTTTAAGATGCAAGCAATCACGGTGGATAAAACAAATCAATTAGGTTAAAAATAGCATAAATGCTAAAGAACAAATAAAAGCAAAAGTTCTCTTAGAGCCCTGAAATATAAATTATATTTTACTTTTATATATACTTAAGTTCAGATTGGTCTAATCAAACTGAAGAAACAGAGAAACTCTTATGTCAAGGAACTGTAACTAATTTTATTATACATGTTTATTTAAGTTTTTAAAACTATTTACAAAAACATCTGAAATATATTTCATATTAACAAAATAGTTCACTGTTGCATTCTAAGGATAAATTATTTTAATTGTATAATTTGCTTTTGTAGATCCATTTCCTAAGATATTCCCCAATTAATTATTATTTGTGTAGAAATATCGATTTTTCTGTGAAGTATTTCTTATTATTTATTTTGAATCTACCATTCATTTTTTTTCTTATACTATTATATAATATCTTATTTAGTAATGTTATAAGAAATGGCAAAATTTTTAGTCGTATAATTATAAAATAAAACTTGGTTCTTGTACTTCATCACTTTTGAAATTGCATTTGAGTAAAATAATGTTAAAGTAAATTTGATCGGATTAAAATTAAATAAAACTTTTTTTTCTGAATTTTTATAATTTTTGAAACTTTCAAAATATTGAAGTAGTGTCATTAAAATCTTCATCTTATTGAAAATGAATAAAATAATAAGGTTAAAGTAAAGTGCTGCGTATGAGAATGAAATAAACATTTTTTTTTAAAACTTTTATTACTTTTGAAACTGCAAACAAATGACTAAAATGATAAGGTTAAATTAAAGCACTTTAAATGTATTAATTGCTTTCTCAGGTCTATTTTTTCAGATCTATCTTAATTTATTATTTGCGTAAAAGTATCGATTCCTTTGTGAAAAATTTCTTATATATATTTCCAATTGAAAATTATCACCTTTTTCTGATTAAATGTTTTATTTGAGGAAAAACGATTTAATAAAATCTCCTCCATCTGATAAAGCAAACAAGTGAGGCAATTTTTTTTAACTGTATAAAGTTCTTCTTTAACTCATTTCTCAAATCTATTATAGTTCATTATTAGCGTAACAATATGTATTTCATTGTGAAGAATTTTTATTATGCATTTGGAATAAAAGAATTTATTTTTCCTAATTACGCATCTGAAATGCTGAATTTAGCGATAAAAGCAATTTTTGCAATGTACTGCAATAAAAATACCTTATATAAAATTTTCTTACATTTGAATTGGAAACTGAATGCAATATGCTTTAGTATATAGTGAACACACAAGCCTTTATATATATAGCATAGTAAAGAATGGTAAACTGTCTTAGCAAATAGATTTAAAAAAAATAATAGATTTTACACTTTCAAGAACAATAATTAAAAAAAAGAAATTGAAAAATAAAATATTTACAAGAATCTATTTTTAAATAAAATTCTGAGACATAAACATTAAATTAAGTATGAATTTTTCATTCAAAACGAAAACCGCTAATAAAAAATACAATAGCGGTGTGAAGATAGAAGTGAATAAGAATGAAATTTTTAACTAGAATAGAACCCATCATTTTCCTACTCAACGTAATAGGGTTGCACGCTGTAGCAAGATGTGACGCATAGATTGGTTGGGTTACCATATTCTCAATTTTGCGGTTTTCAGAGAGCTTATTCTCGACCGCGCCAAGCGGTGCCAAAACCGTGAGCATTTCCGTGAGTGCGAACCGGCTCAAGTCATTTCGAAAGCCAATATCCATCAAAAAAAAGGTGATGCTGTCTGTTTGGTGGGATTTTAAAAGAATCGTTTTTTTTTTTTTAGCTTTTACTGGATAACACAATAATTAATTCGGAAGTCCACTGTCGTCAGCTGGACAAACTGAATTTCTTTCTGGCAGTTAATTAATCAACATAAAAGGTATAGTGTTCCAAGATGATGCGAGTCCTCATTTACAAGTTTGGTTACTTGCCAAAAACTTTTTCAGCTTGAATGGGATACACTGCCACATTCACCATATCTTTTGACTTCGAAATTATCTTACAAGTAGAAAAAAATGGTGCTTTTTTTCTAAAGTTACTAATTTAACTTAACTTCATTCTCACGAATGTCTAAATTTACAGAAGAAAGTAACGTTTTTTTTTAAACAAAAAAATTTAATGTTGAAAAGAGTTCTTTTTTTTTTCTAAAATTACCAACATAACTTAATTTTCACGAATGGCTAAATTTCAGAAGGGGCGCTCGAAGCACGTTATTCACCCTTCAATTAAATTTCAGAGGTAAATAAAGTTTTTTACTTAGAAAATCACTTCAAAGTTGAAAAAAAAAGTTTCGTTTTCCTCTAAGTTTACAAAAATTTAAATTGACCTTATTTTTGTGAATATCTAAATTTCTGAAGGGCGAAACGCATTATTCGCCCTTCTATTAAATTTCAGAAGAAAATAAAGTTTGCTCTTGCTTGCATTGAAGAAAAAAAAGAGTGTTTTTTTTTTAAATTATCAATTTTACTTCATGCCTTTATATTTATTATAGCCTCTTACTTTAATTTCAGAAGAAAATGAACTTTTCTACTTGGAAAATAGCTTCAAAGTTGAATTAAAAAGTTTTTTTTTAATTTTACTATTTTTTTAATCGGAATTTTACTTGATTTTATTTTCTCGAATGTTTAAATTTCTGGAGGGGCGAAACATATTGTTTGCCCCGTCACTAAAATTTCAGAGGCTGGCACGCCACTGAGTATAATAATTTCAGTTGGTCGACTTAGTGTTTTAAATGTTCTAATGACGTATAACAGTTTCTCATTCGCAAAAATTGTTTCTAGCGAGTGACTTTGTAACCCTTTGCTTTCCTGAGCTTAGTATGTGCCGTTAAAAATTTCTCAGAAAAATTGGTTAAATAACAATTTATTAACTAGGTATTTTACCTACCATATTCAAACAAAATAGTGAAATAACCATAAGTAAAATGGTATCCAAACTGTTATCTGTGAAAAAAAAACCGTTTATTAACTCCTTTCACCTAATACGATTAAACAATAAGAAATTTAATCGCACCAACTAGACCAACCTAATGAAGCTCCTTACTGTTGGGTACATATTATAGCCGAGGAGGCTAATCTGCCAGTCTCATGGCCGTAAGAACGGGGTTCGAGTCCTAGCGTTGACACCACACCATAATATTTTACCCATTCCTTTTAACGCATGAAGAGTTTTTAGTGCCCTGCACTCCTCAATTCGTGACCCTGGGCTATTAGAATACGATACTCTCATTCACACATTGATGGCAGCATCATAAAGCTGCTAAACTACCTAAAATTTTTATTTTTCGGTTTTGAAACCATGCTACTCGTAAATGGATACAAAAACCTGTACAGTTTTAATTTATTTATTAATAAATTTTTTTTAAACGACCGTAATAGTCGTAAACGGTTTCAAAACCGTAAAGGTAGAAAATGATCTTTACCGTAAACTTTAAGCTTAATAGGATTTGCAGAATTCTGTTGCCGGTTATTTCACCATATTTTGAGAATTAATATTCTGACAAAATGATTAAGGCCGTAAATTTGATTCAGGGGGAAAAAACGAGTTAAGAAGGTCATATTTTGAATGATAGTGAGTAACCTTTGTCAATCATCAGTTGCTTAATTAAATCAGCCAAAATATTCAGTAAAACTGTTAACCAGCTTTTGTTTTTAGTACCGTTTTAGATACCAGATTTTATTTAATCGATCTTAATTACGTTCTTTAATACTAGGTACAATTTAATTTCCCTGAATAGCAAATTTTCAATAAGTTTGAAAGTTTAAAACTTCTTACTATGTATGAAAGCAAAAATCTTTCTGGATGTTAGTTCGCTAATAACTTGAAAGCGAGAACACCGATTTGGACCGTTGTTCCCTCTCCCCGCCCCCAATATCTTTAAGGGGTGGTTTGTAAACAATATTGCATAATATCGAATATACGAAATTTTATAAACGAAAACCATTGTTATAGATTAAGACAAGCATTGATAAAAAACATTTTTGTATCCATGAAAATTAATTTTTTGACAAAATATTCAAAAATCCTTAAAGTTTGCTGCACTCTTAATTTAAGTGCTGAAATAAAGTGTGCTAGAACATAATTATCGAAAGCTAACATAAATTGAAGATGTATTAAATTTCACAGTCAGAGGTTTAACATAAATAGCTCATTCGTCCAAACGGCAATTCAATTTCAAGACATTTAAATTTATTAAATTATATTACAAAAACATAAACTATTAATAATAATAATTAATTGTTCTCGTTTTTTTTTTATCACAAATTTTAATTTCCCAAACTTTATGTTATTATCTTTTAAATGAAAATTTCATAGAAAAATCAGCACTTACCGGTACCATGATGCCAAGTTCGCCAGCAAATAGAACAATCCAGGTTCTGATTTATACAGGTTAACGGTTACCGAATAATACATATAGGTGCATCGAATATGACAATAACGCAAATATTGCACAAAGCGATAAATATTGAATATATGCTATTGTAAATGTTACTATAAGTTTTATTTAGGTAACAAAAATATTGACACCAATGTAGAAATGAGATAAATTGGGAAAAAATATTGATAAATCTTCGCAATATTAAAAGTAGCTCTCATTAGTCATGTGTGTTAATGTTTGTATGGGTGACAATTAGTTATAACCGATGGGAGGTTGCGTACCAGCAGCAGACAGATGCCCTAAACGTACATAAACTATATATATTTGAGTACGGGTAAGTTTCAACTTCTCGCTCTCAGTAGTACGAAGAAAAAGCTTTTAATAGCAAAAATCTTTCCTCCAGTTTGTACGGTCCCGTGATAGCTCAATAGTTAAAATTGAAGGTCATGGACTGTATGAAATAATTAACAAATATTTATTTAACAAAGGTATATAATTAGTTCACGCATGAACTTACATTAGAGAGCGACCATACGCTCTTACCATTTCTATCAACAAGAACAAGAATGAGTAATTTAAAGGGTTACATTATGATGAAAGATGGCTGGCGACATACAATCTCGCCAAACGGTAATTCAACACCAAACACAGTCTAAAATAAAACTGGTTGGCAATCTAAAGTCTATTTTAATTACCAATTAAGCGTGTTGAATAAATATACAGACTGATTTTAAATAAATACTAATTTACTTGGTTTTGCTATTTTTTAGTTTTTGAACAGATTTATTAAGCAGAATTACTTTTTTAAAGTTTATTTTTTGCTTTAAAATGTATTGTTTGCTAACTAATTTGTTTTTTTTTTTCTTCTTTTAAATTTAAGAAATTTATAACAGTTAAAGTTCGTTTCGTTTTGTTGAAAAAATTTTTACACATAAAATTTATTGGCAATTATAGCAAATAAGTGCAGTTTGATTTTTCTGAGTTTCTCATTTGATTTATTATTCTATGAAAGACGCCATTGAGATAAATAGCATTTTATTTTCTGTGTGTTAGCATTTGTTGTAAAAAAAACAAATAACTAATTCACCGTGATACCATACAAACATATAAAAGACAAAAATTAAATCCACTCCACATTTGAGCAATATGCAAGTTTATTGTGTTTTTTACATATTGTCTAGTTTTTTGACTGATCGATTATTAATCTCGAAATGCCTGAAATTCTACTTATTCAAAAAGACGGACCAGCTGCTCCTTGAAATGTGTTCGTTAGTCTATTAATGAAATCGTTTTTTACCCCTCTTTGTTCTGTATTACCTAATTAGATAGGACGATTTCAAAATGTAAATAATAACTTGATGCGCGTAGTAAAATTAAATCATTTATTGTTACAATTAATAAAGAGATAATTCTAAGTTTATAGAGCTGAATGAGCTAAAAAGTTTAATGTCATATCTGAAAAAAGTTTAATGTCATATAGGTGGAAAGTAACACTTTGAGGGCCACTTTCACATTCATCAGATTTTGTTATGCTAGAAACGTTTTCTTCAACGGAACTATCATATTTCTGTACAACAGAAAAACTTACATTGGTACTAGATGCTGTCACCTCACTAATTTCAGGTCGTGATTTTTTCTCAAAATAATTAAAAATTGCTAAATTCTTTCGTTAAAAATAGTTAAATCCTAAAGATCCAAGAACAGCAAATATATGTATATATTGGCTTAGAAATATCCGCTATGACACGATCTCAAAGTTTCGAGCTGGAATGAATAACTTCAACGAGCACAGTATATCTGGTATTGTTACTGATTTCTTCACTAAGTCGAAATACTGCGACGACGGGTTCGGTGATTGAATGAACTTTTTGTTAAGACAAAACAAAACAGATTTAGCGACAAGCTCCGAAAGACAAGTCATTGGGGCTCTATGCCTAGAATTATTGAGGTACCCGGGTCCTCCGACCCTTAATCCTCGTTAATAACAAGAATAAAAATGACATAACTCAAAACAGGCAGAGATAACTCTTAGTCTGACTAACTAACTCCACTGTACTCCGTTCCCCCTTTTATATAATTTTTCACCGCGTCTCCAAAATTCTCGAATTGTCTCAAATACGACAGAACGTCTAGGATTCCAGAATCATCGCGTGAAGATCTCGCGAATGACAGCCAGTCTCGAAAACTATACTGGCAGGACAGAAAGGAACCAGTCCATAACAGTATCACGTGAATTTGGTTTCAAAAGTACAACCCTATTATAGTAAATGTTTTTTCAGTATTCTGAGAAATACCGTGAGAAAAAAAAAGTAGGCATAAGGTTAATAAAAATATAATAGTCTTAAAAAATAATAGCTCACATAATTTCTACTAAAATTTTTATTTTTGCCATTTTGTCTGAGCTCAAGGGGGGTGTTTAAACCCCTCCCTTGCGTACGCCACTGCTCATAACTCTATAGTGTATTAATATTATAATCCTTTCCTTACCTTATTTTGTTTCAAAACTAGCCATTTCTAAAATAAGCATTTGTTTTTTTCAATCCATTGAAGGAAAGACTAGAACATTTCCAAACGAACTATCAAAGGTGAGATGAAGTTGCAAAATAGCTCTATTTAATTTTTTGATTCGGATTTTTCTGCTAGAATCCTGTGCTTTTAGAAAGTTGTAATTTTAAATTTATGAATTAAAAATGTTACTGACTCAGTCTTTCAAAAGACTTTAATGAAAGATTTCGTTTTAATTAAGAAAAAATCTGTGAAGCTTTCATCTTTACAATCAGAAAATGATGCAAAGGGTCTATTTTTAGTATAAAATTACCACTGATGTGTTTTCCCTTCCTGTTAATTTAAAAGGAAAAATCACATATTGGAAAATAATTTCAGGTTACATTTTTATTATCTAATAATTCCAGGAAAAAATTTCGAGGATGGGCCTTGTGCCGAGCCTTCTCTAGTATTTATCCAGTTACTAGCTCATCCAACGTAAAACAAAAATTTTACTATTTTTTTTTTCGGAAGAAAATTATTATTAGTCGCATTAAAATTTATTAATTTGAAAGAATAACTCTGTTAAAGAATTGCAAAAAATGTAGAATAAAACCAATTGCATCAAAAACTTTATTCAATTTTTATTCCATGAATAAATTAATACAAATGAAATCACTATAATGCAACCAAAATTAGTTTAACATGTTCCATATTCCAATCTACAAGTGAAAATGAGCAAAAGGAAATCACGTTTCTGCAATAAAAATTAAATTATCGAATAACATTTATAAAAAAAGTACACTTGTTGAAAAATGTTATACTTAATTTTGATTGGCCAACGGAAAAGCCGCCCTTCCTTACTTCAAACAGGATTGGATAAAATAACTACGTCATAAGCACCTCCTACTTATAAGCACGCCTCCATAAGAGAGTTGCGGTTTCACTCACATCTTTTATTTTGATTGAACTACTATTTGGTTTAAATTACATATACAGACCTGTCAACTTCAGAAATTCAAATAGTCACAGACTTTTGGTGACGGTCATATACCGCAATAAGAAAAACAATAAAAAGTAATATATAAATCAAATTCACACATTCTTCAAATTAAAAATATATTTAAGTAATTCCCTAAAAATTAGTGACTAAGAGTGAGTTACTGATAAAAAATTTTAAAAAAAAACTTGACACAAAAATATTAATGAAACTGTTTAGTTTGATTCCCATTCAACAAATTCTCCAAAGTTTGTTTTGACAAAATTAAGTTTGGATTTCTGTCATGTGGTTGAATATAAATTCACCGGTCGCATTGCTGTAAAAAATAGTTAATACAAACAGTATGAACGGATGATTTCTTTCTTAAGACTAATATCCTAATTCATGCTAGAATGAAATAGCTTCAGAATATCGGATATACCGTACTCGTTATATCGAGCTTTCATTTACTGTATTTACAGATCAGAAGTAAGGCAAAACGTGATTAGTGACATCATTTGAACAACCCCTTAATAACGATCGAAAATTTGTTATAATAAGCGTTCGAATTTTCCGTATATCAAGAAAGAAAAAAAATATCTAAGCTAGCTTCGTTTTACTCACTCAAATTTCATCCATGGCCAAATATTTTGTCGGAGCAAGCAATTAAAATACGTTTCATTTCTTAGTAAAGTAGTGTAGACTGATTATCCTTGAAAACCACAATTTTGCAACTGTTATTAGCTTGCTTTCATTTCCGAATACTACAAAAGAAAATAATCTGCTGTTTTTATTAGTTTAAATATTTATATATTCTACTCCTATTTTTTTAAAATATTTATTATCATTAATACAAAAACATATCATTGCTTCGTTATTTTTTATGCACATATGCATGCAGCATACTTTATGTTTCTTATTTAGTTCGCAACTTTTAAATATTTTTTAGTAGAAAAATATATTATCATAAATGTTTCATGCTCTCCTGAACTGATAACTAAATTGATATTTGATTACTTGAATTTAATAAGGTAAGGCAATTCTTCCACTACTAGAAAACAGCAGTAATGCGAAAGCAGTATATTTTCATACAACTGACTCACTATTAAACTCGCATTGCGAATTCAATATTTAAAATTAAATTTTTTATTAGCATATTAAATGGACCTGTATTGTAGAAGCATTATATTCAACTATTCTTAACATTAGCAAATTTTTTTAATGATTTTCTTTTGTTAAGTGAAATTGTGAATTGATAGTTAAAAAAAAGTTTATATGAAGTACTTTTAAACTAATTTGAATTTTGTCCATTTATTTTGGTTTAACTGGAAGATATATATTGATAAATGGTATAATGAAAGCTCGGTTAGAAAGGAATATATTTTTTAGAAACTTTGTATACTGTATATACGGGACTTGATTTTGTCAATGCTGCACTAAAGCTACAATAATTCAGTTTTTATAAACTTAAGTTCCCCTGTGCATTAAAATTTTCTGAACTATAGGAAAACTTATATCTTTATAATCTGATCCTCATTAAAGGGAAGCTTATCGTTAAATTGAGTCCCAAAAAATTTTACAGGAAAATATAGATTCCACTGGAAACTTTTTAAGATCAAGCTGCTTAACTTTTAGAATGTTGACCTTTTCATAATAATTGACTATTAGTTTTTAAAAAAAATGTAAATTTTCCACACTAAATTCCAGTTATTAACTCAGAGGGAAAATAATTTTTTTTTTGCACAGTACAAATTTGAAAGAAAAAATCCCTCGCAATTGCAATCTTAAGGTTTGATTGATTTTTTAAATTTTCAAATACATTCTGTAGTACGTTTTTGAAGAACTGTCTTAGCTTTTATTGATGTTTGTTAACAGACTCAAGATTTCACAGTTAGGTTTTCTTACTTCCAACAAAAATTTGGAATATTATTTCAATTAAAAAAAATATATTTACTGTGATATTTTTAAATTGCAATTAGCTTGAATACTATTTAATGATCCATAACAGCCTGAAGTTGGGTCCTTAATTTTTTTTTTCTTGCAGTGTCAGGTGAAACTCTAGTTTTGTTGTTGGAAATTTTTAATAAGAAGGCAATTGATAATCCAAAATCTTTGCTACTAATCAGGCATGTTTTTCAAAACATACCTTTTAATATTAAGCAATAGTAATACTCAGTGATCCAAAATCTCCTTTATTTATAATTTTTAGGTAAAATATCGCTTTTAAATTAAAAAGTTTTGGAGGAAGAATAACTAAATTTCTTTTTAAAATTTAATGAAATATATCTAAAAAATTGTCTAATTATAAGTCTTTACTTAAAGAAAGTATATTTTAATGTTAATATAAGGTAGTCTGTACCATTAATAAATACAAAAACTAACGCATCTTTCTAAAAAAAATAGCGGTTACTGGCTCCCATAATATATTATTATAATAAGGTATTAGCCAAGAGCATTAAGAATGTACTAGAGTATTATAAACTTGCTAAGAATTACAGGCACAAACACAGCAGTTTTTTTATAAAAATCAAACAGTTTATTACATAGATCAGTTTTGCCCTTTGAAGTTTAGTACAGAAGTAAAGAATGACCTGCCAGATCACCAGATCTCTCTCCCATCGAGTATGTCTGGGATATGATAGGAAGGCGATTGCATCTGGTATGGAATGTTGATGACCTTGTTCGACAATTGGATCGAATTTGGCAAGAAATACAGCAAGAGACTATCCGGGAGCTTTATCGGTCCATGCCACGCCGTGTGGCAGCTTGTATCCAGGCTAGAGGCGGGTCAACACCTTATTAAACTTGTTACTGTAACTCTGCAATAAATGATTCAATTGTTCTGAAATTTTAATCATTTACTATTCTGTACATTGACTTCCTATCCACCAATTTTCGTTTCAATCGAACAACTCCCTCGTTGATTTTTTTGTTATAGAGTGTAATATACATATAAATTATGCAGGATATTTTTTTTTGTTCAGCAAAATACCTAGCACAATAAATC
The DNA here is from genome assembly GCF_043381705.1 of Parasteatoda tepidariorum. NCBI lineage: Eukaryota > Metazoa > Arthropoda > Arachnida > Araneae > Theridiidae > Parasteatoda > Parasteatoda tepidariorum. The sequence goes on along the minus strand of NC_092213.1, from coordinate 50,664,679 downwards.
TGCCATAGAAACAATTTAAAGTAAGCGATTAAATAATTAAAATATTAAAATATTGCTCAACGTCCACTAAATTTCAACCCGTTAATTAAAAGATTTGAAATTACATTGCTTGTGGTTTAAGACAGTTAATTAATGTTAAAAATTTGAAATCAAGAAAAAATTACTATTACACAATATGGAACAATCTAACAGCACGCAGCAAGGCGGGTTCCCATGGAGGCTTGTGTTCATTTTGTGTCAAATAGCCATTGACAATATTTACTACCAACAAAGAATTTTACAGAAAAAAAATACAACTTATAACTATTATTAATAAAAAGATACTTACCAATTAATTGATTTTAAATAATTTCTATGACACCATACAGTAAATCCCCATTTATCTGTCTCCTAAATAACAATAAAAAATATTACTTAATACTTCTAACGCAACCTAAAGAATAATACTATGTATTATTAAAGTTCATTTAATATTTATAATTATTTAAAATTATGAAGACCTATAGACACTTATTACATTATATCTATCGTCCCTCCCCAGCTCGAGATCTAAAAGAAACATAAATGATGTGTAGCTGTAAAAAAAAAAAAAAAAAATCACGTGAATAAAAGGAATATAAAAATACTTTAAATCATTATGCAAATACATTAAAAATTTCTGCAGGTGAAAATAAAAAGAATTCTTTGAAAAAAATTATCAAAGAGCAGCGGTAGCCATAGCAACACATGCAATGACGACGCAAGTGCACTACTTACAATTACTCTTGAACACAGTTGAAAAGTGTGATGACGTCCAAATAAGATGCACACGGCATCAAACCCAAAACAACACCCATTTTGCTAATGGGTGATAATGTAGATTAAAAGCATTGGGGAGACTATTCTCACTAATTATAACTTTAGTATTCTTACAATAGGCTGCTGATAAATTTTTATCCTGCAAAAATTTTGGAGTTAAAAGCATCAATAATACTCTCATATAATCAAACCCTCACAAAAATCGATGAAGAGTTTACTAAAGTTTCAGTCATTCTTTCAGAAATGAATGGGTCTAAAAGCTTTATTTCATAATTAAACTAGCATTGATACATTACTTACCAATAAGAAGAACAACAACACTACAACTACTCCATTAACCTCTTTTATCTTTTGAATCAAAATTACTATTTTACATCCAGGGAAACCTATTTGTACCTGTACGTCGTGCCCCATTATGGTACATGGAGTCTCAAATACTTACATATGGAATCAATCATTTAAACCTTAATCTTGCAAAAAAAAAAAAAAAAAAAAAATCTGCTTACCTTCAGTCTTTTAATACAATTTTTTCGTCTTGCGAATTTTAAAACTTAAATCTTAAAATGCAGTAAAAATTACTCTGAATATATGTTACTATGTCTTAAAAAGTAGTTAAAATTCTAATAATTGTCTTGGTAAAATATTATATATACATATATTTCAGATTAATGTATTCAGCATATTGATATGTTGCAATCCTTAACTTCTGCCTTTCCTTCACCATGGACAATGTCTTAAAATATATTCAATACACACCAAAATATCAATAATAAAGAAAATTATTTTAAGGAAAGAAATTCTTTAAAAAAGTTATACTCATCAATATATGTTCTATGTATATATATGTCAGATTAATGTATTCAGGATATTTATATTTTGGAAAACTTACCTTTTGCCTTTCCTTCACCATAGACAGACAATGTCTTAAAATATATTCAGAACACACCAAAATATCAAAAAAAAAGAAAATTATTTTAAAGAAAGAAATTCTTTCAGAAAGTTATAATCATTAATAAATGTTCTATGTGTATATATGTCAGATTAATGTATTGAGCATATTTATATTTTGGAAAACTTACCTTTTGCCTTTTCTTCACAATGGACAATGTCTTAAAATGTATTCAATACACACCAAAATATCAATAAAAAAGAAAATTATTTTAAAGAAAGAAATTCTTTAAAAAAGTTATTATTATTAATAAATGTTCTATAGAAATATACTTCAGATTAATGTATTCAGCATATTTATATGTTGGAATCCTTACCTTCTGCCTTTCCTTCACCATGGACAATGTTTTAAAATATATTCAATACACACAAAAATATCACTAATAAGGAAAATTACTTTATATAAAGAAATTCTTTAAAAAAAGTTATACTAATTAATAAATGTTCAATGTAGATATATTTCAGATTTATGTATTCAGTATATCTATAAGTTGGAATAATTACCTTTTGCCTTTCCTTCTCCAAGGATAATGTCTTAAAATGTATTCAATACACACCAAAATATCAATAAAAAAGAAAATTATTTTAAGGAAAGAAATTCTTTAAACAAGTTATACTCATTAATTATTGCTCTATAGAAATATACTTCAGATAAATGTATTCAGCATATTTATATGTTGGAATATTTACCTTCTGCTCTTCCTTCACCATGGACAATGTCTTAATTATTCAATACACACCAAAATATCAATAAAAAAGAAAATTATTTTATAGAAAGAAATTCTTTAAAAAAGTTATAATTATTAATAAATGTTCTATAGAAATATACTTCAGATTAATGCATTCAGCATATTTATATGTTGGAATAATTACCTTCTGCCTTTCCTACACCATGGACAATGTCTTAAAATATATTCAGTACAAACCAAAGTATCAATAAAAAAGAAAGTGACTTTAAAGAAAGAAATGCTTTAAAAAAGTTTTACTCATTAATAAATGTTCTATGTATATATATTTCAGATTAATGCATTCAGTATATTTATATGTAGGAATCCTCACCTTCTGCCCTTCCTTCACCATGAACAATGTCTTAAAATGTATTCAATATGCACCAAAATATCAATAAAAAAGAAAATGATTTTACAGAAAGAAATTCTTTAAAAAAGTTATAGTCATTAATAAATGTTCTATGTATATATATGTCAGATTAATGCATTCAGTATATTTATAAATTGGAATAATTACCTTCTGCCTTTCCTTCACCATGGACAATGTCTTAAAATATATTCAATACACACCAAAATATCACTAATAAGGAAAATTACTTTATATAAAGAAATTCTTTAAAAAAGTTATACTAATTAATAAATGTTCAATGTAGATATATTTCAGATTTATGCATTCAGTATATCTATAAATTGGAATAATTACCTTTTTCCTTTCCTTCTCCAAGGATAATGTCTTAAAATGTATTCAATACACACCAAAATATCAATAAAAAAGAAAATGATTTTACAGAAAGAAATTCTTTAAAAAAGTTATACTCATTAATAAATGTTCTATGTATATATATGTCAGATTAATGTATTCAGCATATTTATATATTGGAAAACTTACCTGCTGCCCTTCCTTCACCATGGACAATGTCTTAAAATATATTCAGTACACACCAAAATATCAACAAAAAAGAAAATTATTTTAAGGAAAGAAATTTTTTAAACAAGTTATACTCATTAATTATTGCTCTATAGAAATATACTTCAGATTAATGTATTCAGCATATTTATATGTTGGAATATTTACCTTCTGCTTTTCCTTCACCATGGACAATGTCTTAATTATTCAATACACACCAAAATATCAGTAAAAAAGAAAATTATTTTATAGAAAGAAATTCTTTAAAAAAGTTATAATTATTAATAAATGTTCTATAGAAATATACTTCAGATTAATGTATTCAGCATATTTATATGTTGGAATAATTACCTTCTGCCTTTCCTACACCATGAACAATGTCTTAAAATGTATTCAATACGCACCAAAATATCAATAAAAAAGAAAGTGATTTTAAAGAAAGAAATTCTTTAAAAAAGTTTTACTCATTAATAAATGTTCTATGTATATATATTTCTGATTAATGCATTCAGTATATTTATATGTAGGAATCCTCACCTTCTGCCTTTCCTTCACCATGAACAATGTCTTAAAATGTATTCAATACGCACCAAAATATCAATAAAAAAAAGAAAATGATTTTACAGAAAGAAATTCTTTAAAAAAGTTATACTCATTAATAAATGTTGTATGTATATATTGAAGTCAATCGCATAAAATTATATTCATACAAGAAAGCAACATATAATTATCCACTTTCTCGATAAAGTTGTATTTTATTTTACTCTAAAAAAATGACATGCGGGAATGACAAATGTAAAAATTTTTATCGTGTTTGATTCATTCAAATTTATTCCACAGCAAAGCTTCTTTAAGTTGAAGATGGAAACATACTGCAATTTTGTTCTATGATGCCAGTTGTTAACTTCTGAAGTTTTTATTAAAATATTTTTATTCTAAGAAGATTGCAGGTGATAAGAACATTGTTGTGAGGGAATGACGCGAAACACTGGGGACAAAGTTTAAAATAGTGCTGTGTTAATATTTTTATCAGAAATTAAATTTAAAATTGATTTTCTGAATTCTATATTTCAGTATTCTGAAATAAAAAACACGAATTTGTAAAAAAAAAAAATTTATTTCAGAAACAATTTTTTTCTTTTTTTAAATCAGCAGTGGGGACAAGTGAGGGAATGACATATTGGTATATTTTAATTACCTAAAATAAATAAAAATTGATGATTTTATTCTTTTGTTAGCTTGCATTCTGAAGGACACTTTCCCTGAATTTTTTTTTTCCGTAAGCTGTAAAACAAACATAAAATATACTGGGGACATGAAAATGACTGTCTTTGTGAGAATGACTCATATATATATATATTTTTTTTTTCGGTGGAAATGTGTTATTCACCGAATTTATGACTTTATTGTATTTAGCAAGGTCTGAATACCAATGTAATTTTAGAAACAGATAGGCTTGATTAACTTTTACTAGTATAAAGTTAGAGGTGTTCATTTCCTTCGATTGGACTAAAAGCCTCGGGTACTTTAAATGATAAACTTTCATTTTTTAACACGCTTTAAACTTTCTTTTATCTATATGTCATAAAATGTTATGATAGGTAAACGAAAATATCAACTCAAATAGAGCTTTTTCTACCATTTACTACGTCTTGAGATTTTATAAATTTAAAATCACTCTTTTAATTAATAAATACCAATAATATTTTCAAATATTTGGAAATACGTTCTAATACCATTCATAAAAGTGAATTTACTTATCCTAATTTTTGCATTTGACTTGAAAATATCAATTCAAATCCATACATTATTGAGCTTCATGTTTTGAGAAAAAAATTTTTGTTTTGTGAATATTTAAAATTAAATCCACTTTACAACAAAAATTAAATTTTCAAACTTTTAAAAAAATTTTTTTTAGCCCTTATATGTCATTTATAGAAATAAATTTACTTTAAAATGTCTCAGTTATGTGCATACATATTATTTGAATGCAAAAAATCTGCTTTATATAAATAATTGGATTTCAATAATTTAGTAGGCAAATTTATAATATTTGCCCTAGTAAAATATTTTTCAGTGTATTTATTAATTGAAGTCATACTGACACTTTTTGTTTAAATTACACATCAAAATATTAATAAAAATGAGAAGTATTCAGTTATTTGTTCACATAATATTTTAGTGCAAAAAATCTGCTTAGCTCTAACCTTTTTTTTTTGGTCTTGTGAATCTTAAATCCTCTTTATAGTAATAATTAAATTTAAAAAAAAATTCTTTATCAGCCCTTTTATGTCATTCACAGAAAGAAAATTTGAATCTCTATAGTTACAACACTAAAATTGTCCAACTTCCTAAAATAATAATTTTCAATCAGTCTCTGTGTCATTTGTGCACATTCATGAGACAATTAAGTCTTTTAACTAAAATAATAAACATTTCTTTGACTTGAAGCTGCATGTCTTGAGAACATTTACAATTAGAATCTGTAAATATCAAGTAGTAGGAAAATATTTCATCTTCCAATTTAATTTTATTCATGCTTACTAAATTATTCATTGTAGTTGAAACAGAAAAATCTACTTACCTTTAATTTTTCTTTTAGCATTTTTGTCTTAAAAATATTAATAAATAAGAACCTTATGTCTTGGTATAATTTCATGTATGTCTAAATATGATTTGATTCAGAGAATATATTTACTACAGCTTCTTTTCCTACCATTTATTATGTGTTGAGAATATTTAAAAATTAAATTTACCGTATTTAGTCTATTAATTTTCAATCACATTATGTCTATACGCTATTCAAAAAATGAATTAACTGATTCTAGTTTATGAACATATTAAAATATTTATTGTAGTTATATTTTGAAATTTTACTTACACTTTACTTTCTAGAATGTTTAAAATGCACACCAAAGTATCAATAAAAAAGAATAGTATTAAACAAATAAATAAAATATGTCTCAAAATAATTTCAGTTATAAGCATACATACTGACTTTTTTGCCAAGGGAATTTTCTTAAGAAAATTTGCAATTAAAATTAATTTACAGTTTACTAGTGATAACACTTTTTAAGGATTTAAATAAATAATTTTCAATCACATTAAGTCTTAACATGCTACTCATAAAAATGAATTTATGATTCTAGTTTTTGAACTATGACTTAAGACATTTAAAACCACTCATAATAAAGATGTTTTAAATTTATTATTTCATACTAATAAAAACTTCTTAATGAGTCTCTATAATCCTATTAGTAGGAAGGAATAAACTTACATTAGTCAAAAGCAGAAAAATCTAGTCACCTTTTAATCTTGTTTTCAGCATTGTTATGTCTTAAAATGTTTATATAAAGTTTTAATGTCTCCAAAATACTAATAAAAAAGAACTTAATGTTTCAGTATAATTTATGTCTAAATTTGATTTTATTCAGAAAGTATATTTGCTACAGCTTTTTTTTCTACCATTTATTTAGTGTTTAGAAAGTTTAAAATTTAAATTTTTTACATACTAATGATAAAACTTCTCATAACAAAGATTAAATTTACTATATCATATCAATAAAAACTTCAACTTTTTAAATATAATAATTTTTAATCAGTCTCTATAATCCTATTAGTTCCTGTTTATAGAAATGAATGTACTTACATAAGTCAAAAGCAGAAAATCTAGTCTCCTTTTCATCTTGTTTTTAGCATTTTTATGTCTTAAAATGTTTATATTAAGTTTTAATGTCTCCAAAATACTAATAAAAAAAGAACCTTATGTTTCAGTATAATTTAATTTATGTCTAAATATGATTTAATTCAGAAAGTATATTTGCTACAGCTTTTTTTCTACCATTTATTTAGTGTTGAGAAAGTTTAAAATTTAAATTTTTTGCATATTAATGATAAAACTTCTCACAGATATTGTAAATTTACTATATCATATGAATAAAAACTTCCAACTTTTTAAATATAATAATTTTTAATCAGTCTCTATAATCCTATAAGTTCCTGTTTATGGAAATAAATGTACTTACGTTAGTTAAAAGCAAACATCTTCCTTGGCTTGGAACATGATATCTTGAAAACATTTAGTTACAGTCCACACATAATAATGTAGTTAAAAATCTTTTATTTGTCCCAATATAATATACACATTTATATACAATTCTTCATAATAATAAATAATATAATGTCTTTCATAAAAATAAATATTATTTTGTCTTTAAATAATTTATAAACTGAAATTTACTTAGAGAAAATGCACAAAATTTAGTGTTAAGTTTTCAACACTTACTAGGCCTTTCAGAAATTTTATTTACAAGATATCATGCTTATAAAATAGTCAAAATTCTTTAAAAAAAATTGTTTTCAATCAGGCCCTACATTTTTCTGAAACTTATTTCAATAAAAACAAAAATTCTATTTAGGCTAGTTTTTTACATGTTTTGTTAATTTAAAATTCATTCCATATTATTTAAAGACAAAATTCTTCCTCTATAGAAAAGAAAACATATTTTATTCACTTATGAAGCTATAAGTAAGAATTTTACTGTAGTTTAAAGCAGTCTACATAATATACTCCATGAGACTTAAAATAGTAAAAGTTTAAAACAAAATAAATTTACTCATTGAAGTTAAATACTAATTTGTATTTTCTTGAGAATGTATTTAAAATTATAATAATACTGAAACATTATAAGTTTATAAGCCTATATAATGATATTTTTAGCCCTGTAAATGTAAGCTAAAGTCAAAATTTAATCTTAATAGGTCAAGACTTTCTCCAGCATATTAATAAATTTCTAATTAATACATCCTTTAATAATATTTTATTGCCGGCTAAATCCTACTGAAAAATATAAATTCTTTAAATTTATGGAACAGCTGAATATCTATTTAGCTTTGGGTTAGCCTTCTTTGAAAATTTATCATTAGAGTTAGTTGATAATGCTTTTTATAATAATTAAATAACTTAGTAATAATTAATAGAAGAAGCAGAAAATTTACTTAGCCTTAAGCTTAGCATTTTCATTCAATGTCAATATGAACTTTAATTATGTTATAATTAAAATATTTACATACACTGTTAAGAATTTTCACAGTTTTAAAATACTAATAAAACAGTGAATATTCTTAAAATCTTTTTTTCTGATATCATCATACTTTTTCTATTCTACAAGCAAAATTTACTTAGCTTGAGCAAGAACTTTTTTAATACCATGACTTGAGAATGCTCTAAAACAGGGGTAGGCAACGCGGCGCCCGCGGGCGCCCCCAATCGATTTTTAATGCACCCTCGCTTAACTAATGTAAATGTATGATAGCCAGAGCGATTTACTTAACTCTTGTCAAACGGCGATATACAGCAAGTAGTCAGTTGAGTTTAGGATTGTGCATGATTATCTGTAAAATATGCGCCCTTAAGGACAAACAGGTTGCCGACCCCTGCTCTAAAATAAATTAAAATTCACTCTTAGTAGAGGTAACTATTTTTGAAAATTTTGTCTGCATTAAATTAATAAATTTGAATTCAGTTACTTTAAACAAACGGAAAAAACTTAGTTTTAGCCATTTTATATTATTTGTTGAATTTATTACTTAGAATTAAGAAGGTAGATCTTAGCTTTGGCTTAATTTTTGTTCACATCTACGACGAAACGAATGAGTATAACTGGAAAAAAATTTTTCTACAATTTAACACAAAATCAATTAGGATAAAATGTTCATTAAATGCAGACTTAATTAAAAAATTGATCTAACCTAGTTATATAATAAGTACGCGCCATAATTTAAACAATGGGGTACAAATAAGAACAAGCCATAAAAAAAATGCGCTTCCAAGATTGAATAAATGTCTAATATTTCTTATCAACTTACCTTTTACTTTAGCAAATAAAGGCCTCTTACTTTAGAATTTAGGTACTAATACCTACCTCAAAAAAGGACGCGTATGCATATAACATTCCTCACTTACCATAACCATCAGAACTTTTTCTTTGTAAAACTTACTTGCAAAGTTAGAATTTTTCTCATCAGTTAAGGGTACTACTTGCAATTTTTAGAATAAATTACAGCGAGATCTTAAATATCGAACGCTTAGCATTCTTCTTAACGTTACGGAATATCGCATTATAGGGAACAATTTTACCAAGCACCAACATGACGATAAGTATTTCATCTACGGGGTTCTCAATAAGAAGGGGAGATTGAAACGGCTACTGATTGGTTGACGGTGATATCATAGTAAATCGTAAATATCCTGTTTGCCGTTTCTGTGTTTTGTTGTGTTCCTTTTCTTTAGTTTCGTTATGATTTGACATATTTATGTACATTTAAAAATTTCCAAAAATAAATAAATAAATAAAAAAAAAAGAGTTTAAAATACTACTTAATATTTTAGCTTAGATTGTTGAATATAAATTATTATTTTACGGTAAATTTAAATAGATATTACCTTCAAGCATCAAACAAATAATATATTTCTTCAATATGATTTTTTTGCAATATTTTCAAACTATTACTTAAATTACTGAATGTTAATTAATTTCATTTATCCTTACATATTAATTAATTTTATATATATATTATTATTGCCCCTAAAATTTACCATTAATCAACAATACTCACAATTGCCTTCCTTGTTAAAATATTTGTTACTTTACTATGTAATATAGAAGGTATTATTTACTCAGAATCAAATCATAAAAAAGGAATGACTTATCTGATGAGTAATTTAATCAGCATTTTATCGTATAACAATAGTATATTTAAATTATTTTATGGTGAATTTAATTACAATTTATTTTCAAGAATCAAACAAACAATACATTTTTTCGAATCGGATTTTCTACTATATTATCAAACTATTACTGATAGAATTAATTATTTTAATAGAATTAATTATTTTCTTAAATTGATAGAATTAATTATTTTCTTGCATATGAATTCATTTTATTGAATTTATTCTTCCAAGTAAAATTTATTCTTTAATGTACGATTTAGCATTACCTTCATTGATAAGATATTTTTTTATTAGCATGGTATTACCAACTCAGAATAAAATCATAGTGAAGACAAATCAAATCAGAGTTCGCTACTATTTAGCATTTTTCCATTCAGACTTATTGTTTTTAAATTAAATTTTGTTCTTAATTTTTGTTTAATTCTATTTTTATACTTTGATAGGATGCTCAGAATCAAGTCATAGTGAAGACAAATCAAATCAGAGTTCGCTACTATTTAGCATTTTTCCATTCAGACTTATTGTTTTTAAATTAAATTTTGTTCTTAATTTTTGTTTAATTCTATTTTTATACTTTGATAGGATGCTCAGAATCAAGTCATAATGAAAAAAGTGGTTTATCTGCTTTGTAGCTTTTTGAATTAGTTATTTGAACAGAAGCTATGTTGTGTTTGTGCTCAAAAGAAAGAAAAATTGTATATGTCTGTCAATCGGTCTAAAAAACATTTTTTCATTTATTGTCAAAATTGAATTGCATGCTGTTGTAATTACGATGAGGTATGTGTTGCACTTATGAAAAGATATTGGAGTAAATCCAAAGGTGTTTAAATTAATTTTTTTTTATATATAGTGTTTTAAAAACTAAATTTTGAAGGTTTCTTGAATTTTTATCACCATAGTAAAAATATTTAAATCCGTTACCAATTTTTTTTTTCATCCTTACATAATTTCATGAAAAAAACTATTTTTAATTTTTGTTTACAGATTAACTTCACGGTGATTGAACTGCAAGGTATAAAAATATTTAAAAATGTTTTTCTAAATTATGAAAACTTGAGAAAACTGTTTAAGGGGTAAGGAAAAACAGTATTCTTAATAGGAATATAATTGACTTTATTATTATTTCAAAAATATTACACATACTTTTCATAACTGCCACTTGCAAATCCATTCAATTAAAATAAATAAATAAATAAAGCAGAAACCCTTAAAGTATATATTGTTAAAGCTAACTTTTACTTCCTTATCATTTTATAAGAAACTAGGTGGCCAAAATTTACTCCTTTTACATCCTTTATTTTAATGCTACCTATTAACGTTTGTCTCCTAAATGTTTCTAATTTTGAATGTATCTTAGAAAATAACTATTGGCAACGAAATACGTCTTGTAAATTAAAAGCCAACTTAGAAGACAAATACTGAAACAAACTCATGTTTGGTAGCAACTTTTGCGAAACTAATCGGCATCTCCGTTACAAAAAATAGAAAATCGTAATTCCATTCTTTGTCTGTATATTCCCAATTTTATTTTTTTCAACGGCAGCTTAACACTTAAACTCAAATCAAGTACAGAGGATAGTTTTTATTAGCAGTGCAGCTTTATGATTATTTAAATTGTTTCATTATTGTTTAAAAAATGTCTGCTGTAGTTTAAAGCGGAAAAATAGTTGAACAGTTAGGGTGAATAGTTTTTCACATTATTCTCAATAATATATTCTGTACTGATTTTGTAATCAAAAACTTTTTTTTAAAAGTGATTCAATTGAATCATGATTGCCAGGTCTATTAAAGTGCTAATTAGAAACTTTTTTTCCTCCCATTTATTGCTGAAGCATGGTTTTTACCATTTGTCTTCCTTGAAGATGGCCTTGATTTGTCTTCCTAAAAACCAAACATTCAATTCGTTTTTGAACACTTACTCTCTCAACTTTAGTTTCGAAAACAAACATCCTCCATTATTTTTGGTTTGCAAATCTGATATGTATAGTAAAAACAATCCAAAGCAATTTTCTATATTTATCTCTATATAAGTCAGTTCAGTCATAAAATTTCCGACTTCTGTTATAATAAAGAATGTATGGCCATTATTTAAACTAAAAAGATAAACGAAAGAAAATTCGTACCTAATGACTTTCAAACAAATCGGAACAATTGTTTTTGCTGTATGCTTTAGAAAACCACAACCACACCAACGTCTCAGATGTCCAACTCTTTACATTAATCAAAGAATGTACAAAAGCTAACAGTACTGTAAGAACTAAAAGATCTTATGCTTCTCATCTTTTTAAGTAGACCAAATGACAGGCAAAATAAATGAATTAATATTAAAAACAATAAATTAAATATTTGTATAATCTTATAGATTTTACCCTGTACATATTCCTCTATAAGTATATATTTTGTGTACTACATAATACATTCTTCTCTTAAAATATATAATACTAGAATATAGAAAATCGCTTCCATTTCTGAGAAGTTCATCAAATAAATTTAAGAAATAAGTAGTAAAAGTAGTAGCAAAATTTAAAAGTAAGAAAAAAACATTTTTAGATTAAAATAAACTAAAATAAAAAATTAATTTTATTTGCCAACATCTTCAGCTTTTATGTTGATATTGGTTAAGTTTATAGAAACATTTTCTTGAGCTGTTCTGTAACTGCTTGCGGAATTCTCCCTTTTAATTCCAATAGGTGTTAACCTAAATAATAAAAAAACATACGAATAATATAAATTTGATTTTAAAAACATCTGTACAGTGTGTAAAAAAAATAAGCAGACCACCTTGAATAACTTTTGTCAAAAGAACGAATCTTCAAGTTCTTCGACGACTCAATCTTAATAGTTCGAAGGGGTTACCTTAAGTATGCTAGTTAATTAGTGCAGATTAATGTAGATTAATTTAAATGTAGATTAACTTAAAAACACGATTTTTTTAAAAAAATCGACTGAATATTCAAACTATTTTGCTCAAATTTTGTATTTTGCTATGTAAAATTAAATTTTTTGAAATGATGTAAAAAATTTTATACCCTATAATTCAAAATTTCTCGACTATTATTAAATAAAATAATAAGTTTTTACTAAAAATTATTTTTTGCAAAGAATTATCTTCGCATAAAAAAATTTCATAATTATGTACGAAAATTTTTCCTTTCGCTTAAAAAGTTCTCGAAATGTGGCGAAATAAGCTAAAAATAAAATTAACATTAAAGAACCCGTACTTCGGACCACTCTCTAGGTCTGAAAATAACCACTCTAAACCTGAAACCAACCAATTGAAGTCATCAATTTTTTTTTTTTTTTACTCAAGTATGTTTAGCTAAATTCAGTATGTGTTTAACTAAATTTTAGTCACATATTTATGTTATTTTAATTGCAAATTAACAAGTTAACCCACTGAACTGAAATTAGTGTCTATCGTCATAAAATGGTTAGAAGTTTCATTTTAAAAATTAAAAAAATACCTCGCAGGTTCCTTATTGGGTTCATAAATTTCGCCGAAAATTTACTATCTGATAATACATTTGAACTTTATTTTGATTGATACAGGTAGTCTTATCAAGTGTGTTTACTTTATTGATCGATTTTTTCTGTGCAAAACGAGGCAGGGAATTTTTTTTTATTACATATTTAATTTAATCTACATTTATTTTTTCTTTAACTATACGCTTTTCGAAAATGGAATTGAGGAATGGAAAAATTGGAAATGTTGAACATCAAAAGTTTCTGCATTAACTTCTAGATTTAATGAGTAAGTTAAGTTGATACCATGTTCACACACTTAATCTATTAATGATAATAATTCAGTTGTGCAAAGGCATTTAGTTATCTAAATATGTTATCTCACGCACTTTTAATTAATTTTAGCAATCAAGCAATCAAAGTTTGTGTATGCATTTATTTATATAATAAGTTCAAGCACTTTTCATTGTGTTTATTGATAGGAGAAAAAATTATTTGAAATCAATAGATAGATATTTGTATTAAACTTATATCATTTTAATGTAGTAAATAATTGATGTAGTAAAATACGTTTTAGATAGGAGGAATGCAATCACATATTAAAATGCAATCTTGATGATTAGAAGATCTAACCTTATATTTGCTAATTCGTGAAAACGTTATTTTAAGTTACAAAACACAAACGTTTAAGCCGCTTAATGTCGGGTGTTTCACCAAACCTAGAAATATTTAAGCAAAACTAAAAGCTTTTGCACGCAACTGTAAAACTAGTTTATCTAAAGATCATATCATATTCATCATCATAGGAGAAATTTCTATGTGGTTATAAAAGTTTTTTAGAGTGCTAATTTTTTTCCCTTTTGATTGAAAGAATTATGTGAATAATGGCAACTTTTTATGCGCTCATAATGCGTTAATACAAAACACAGTTATAGTCTAAAATACCAAATTTGTATTTAAAAAATTCAAACTTATGATAGAATTAAACTTACGATTGGTTCAATCCATTTCGGTAAAACTCCAACATGAGGTTTCTCAGGTGGGGATCTTCTCCATTATCTCGAATCATTTCGGGAAAATTTCTATTCTTTCTATAAAAAGTTTATAATATCACATATACAAATCAAAACATAATTGTACATTGTACTACAACTTCTCAATCAGGTACATTAAGTATAATTTTGAGTTTAGAGGTTTTTAATCTGCTTTTTTTTTCACTCGTCATTTTATGATATTTAAATAGCTCGAATTTAACATGCATCAAGTTAAATTGCTCAAAGATGCAGGTTTCGAATTCCTTGACCAAGTATCTAGTGGTACTAAACATAAAGTTAGGGAAATTTTTCCTACTCTTGATTTAGTTATCCACTGAAAGTAAAATATTATCTTTAAAACACAAATTTGTGCTTTATTTATGCAGAAAAAAAATATTATGCGTGTTTTACAAACCATAACAATTTTGCAATAAAAGTTTTCATTTTGAAAGTTTTCCTTTTTTTTTTATAATATAAAAAATTCCAGTTGTATATTCCAATAGCTATTTCTTAAAAAAAAAATATATATATAATTTCTTCATAATGTATAAAACAAGACCAAGCGTTTGTGTTCGTTCATCTAGGGGAGAGTGGGGTCAATTGTAACATTTTTTGCTTAACTATTTTTAACTAACAAAAAATCCAATATATTATTAGTATTAATTGACAGACGAGTAAAGTAGACTATCCTCTACTAGAAAAAAAAATAAGTACCTTATTTTAAATGTTATTATATTAGTTACTAACAATTTTTGACAGTCGTGCACTTGTTACAATTGTCCCCACTTACGGGGTCAATTGTAACAGTTCATAAATTCAACTAAAACATAGTTAATTATACATATTATCATAGTTGTGATATATTTTTTTATTGATCAAAATAATAGTGATATTTTAGAAGTAAAAATAATAATGAGCAGAGACCTAAAAGGTTATTATGCTGTGAAAGGTGGCAAATAAAATAATGCACATGCAACATGATATAGGAAACTATTGGTGGTTCTTAAAGAGTTAAGTAATGGTTTGTAAACATAAGATTATTTATTTTCAGCTGTTATAATCGTCCCCAATACGCCATTTCAACTTCATTAGTTAAAAACAATGCTAGTTAATTAACAAAACTATTTTTTATTGAAATGTTAATTAAGGTGTCCACTTACATATTCGGTTAATAATTTTTATTTGTTTAAACAAAATTACTTTGTTACAATATAATATTCTAATACCAAAAAAAGTACTTACGTAGCGTGAAAATATCTTTTGTGATGTAACTCTTTCAAAAGTACATAAAAATGGTTGCCAACAGGGGTATGCATGTAGATTTATTAAATATATCTTGTGTGCCACCTAGGAACCAAATCTAGAACCCGAAACTCGAAATTTTTGCTCTGTTACAATCATGCCCTGTTACAATTGACCCCACTCTTCCCTTCTCATTCTCAAAATTGTGAACTGATTGTACATTCTCCAATATTATAATTATTGAAGTAGGATGTGTAAACTAAAGATCATGACACTGAAAATTGAAATGATTTGAAAACGATAATTTAAAAATATTCAATAATGATAGTTGAATTGATTTCGATAATGACGATATTGTAGAAACATTACTTTTTAATATAATAGTATTATAACGTAGAGAAGAAATTATGATTTTAGGTACACAGGACATTAAATAAAAATAATGGTTTGAGATTAGAAAAATATTTTACTATATGCTTCAATCAGTGATAAGGTTTAAAGAAACAGAAGAAATCATATCAAACCTAAGCACACTGACGTATAAATCATCTAATAAGATTTGAACTCCCAGCACTTTCTGAAAATCATAAAAAATTGAATAAATAAGTGAATAAATAACAACGAGTATTTAACTTACATTCCTAAATTAGACTGTTTTTTTTTTGTTGAGCGAAATGCATGCAAAATTAAAAAAAAAAATTCAAAATGTTTTAAAAATTAAAAAATATAAAACAATTTAAGGTTACGTACTTCTATTATATCGTCAGTTTCTTCAACTCGAATTTGGTATACCCGTCTAAAAAAGACATTAATCATAATCAATATTAAGGACAATTAACATCAATAAATTTCAATGTAAAATAAGAATATTTTAATTAAGAAGTAATATAGAATGTTATATAGTTGAGAAATATTAACGTATTAAATTTCGATTTTTTAAAAACAGAAGAAAAAATAGGGGGGAGGGGAATGAGACAAAACAATAGTTTTACTTTGACGGCTGACCAAAGATTTTTGATAAGAAAAAAATAACTATTTTCCAATTTATTGGAGAAGTTAAATCACTTGCCAAACCTCTTGATTGCTTCTCGTTCATCATTATTTTTCTCCCTTCAAAGTTGCTATTTTCCACAAAAACTAAGAACATAAATGTTTTTAAAAAATATGTAAGTATAGTAATTTTATATTAGAGCATTTTGTTAATATGTTAATGGGGACGAAATAAATGATAGCCTAGCTTTAAAACATAATCAGTTGAACTTTTAAAAAAAATTCACTTAAAGTAAACAGATGGTATGATTCAACAAGAGATAAATGAGAAGCAATTTTACTTGTTAACAAGACTCGCACTATTTTAACAGTTCATCTGCGAGCTTTTTATTTTAGGCAAAGCTAAAAATGCGTGTTTTAAAAATGGACACAGTTTACAACTTGTATTTAAAAAAAATGGACATGGCTAAAAATGCGTATTCAAGAAAATGGACACAGTTCAAAATGCGTAGTTAAGAAAATGGGCATAGTTCAAAAGGCAACTTTTCGCTTCATTTACATGTATTCAGATTTCAAAAATATTGATTGGTATTTAAAAACTTAAGTTTTTACAAGTATCACGTATATTTACAACCACTTTTATAAAATTATAAATGCCCATTTATTGAGAATTCTTTTGAAAAAAGACCAAATTAAAAAATATATATCGTGTCCATTATCCTAAATATGCTTTTTCGATATATTTAATAAAAAAACGTAGCAAGATCTGTTGGCATCACCTGATGCGGAGTTTAAATATGACCCCTTTGTCCATGAAAATTTATAGGAAGCAATTTTTTTTCTCAATTAGGTTTCTAATAAAGTTAAAAGTTTTAATTTTTTTCTAAACAATTTTGTATGAATAACAAAAAAGGCAATCTATTTTATTAATTATCCAGTATAATGTACAGAGCATTCGCTTTTCACTGTAATGCCTAGGTACGAATCCCAGCTGTGGCTGATTTATACGAATTCTGCTTCCGACTTGCATCGACCACGGTGCTGACGTAAAAAAAAAAAAAAAAAACATTCTTAGTGGTAGACGGATCATGGGTTTGAATCTTCTTGTTATCGGACTATCGGTGGTGGTTATCGTGGTTTTTCCGCCATGTAACGCAAATGCGGGTTTAATCAAAAAGTCCTCAGCGAAGGCTTGTTTGTCCCAATGTTTGATCCAGGAGTTCTCTTGTCTTCTGGGTTGGGTTTAAAATTACAAGGCTATGGAGTTGAGCTTTGATATTCGTAAACTCAGAATTGGGTCGTCAGTTATAAAACAGATGTTTACGGTATAAATAAGCAATACTGTTTTCGATAAATAGATAACTTAGTGTATAAAATATGTAAAATAACATAATTTAATGAAAACTGAATAAAAATATTAAAACCGTGATAAAATTAAAATGATAAGAATAAAATTATCCATATTATAAGTCAGAAGTTTATGACATAGAAATTACGCGTTTCAATATTGCGAGTCTCTTAATCAGTATAATAAAACTTTAAAATATTTTTATTGTGCTGATGAACGTCCTTCCAGCATCTTGTGTGTTAAATTCTGAATTCAAAATGATAAAGACGTAGCCGAAATTGATTGATTGAATACAAAAGCAAACTAAATAAAATCAAATGCTAAGAAAATCAAAAATTAAACATTTATAATGAAAGAATAATATTAGAATGAAAAAAATAATTTTTTTGAACGGAATATGCCAAACAAAGAAAAGTATTATGCAAAATTTTAAAACAAAATAGTACTCAGAAAAAATTATGAAATAAATTATTATGAAAAATTTTGAATTAATTGCGAGGATCCTCCCAAAAGTTATGTAACAGGTCAACAACACTGTTACAATTGTATATTCTTAAATGTTTGCAGTAAATTGAACTGAAAATGTTAAAATGGAAACAAATGAAATGTCTGAAATAAAAACACACTACACTATTATAAAGAACTCAGAAAACCATTATTTTCTAGCTATTCAGCATAAAGTAAGATTGACTAAACGGTTTCTGCTCTCTTATACAACATTCGATTTGATGGTTGAAGTTCATATGAATTATTTCATGTTTTTACTAATAATAATTGCAAATTAAATGCAACAAAACATAAAGAAATTTGCCACTTTCTCAAATTTAGTACCGGGGAATAAATAATTAGATTTAATTTAGCCTAAATAAAAACTTGGTGTAATTAAAGTGATAAGTTCAAGCGATCTGCAGCAAAACATTTTTGTCACCCTTTCACCTTTGGGCACGCCACCGATCACAATTGTTATTGCACTATGAATTGTTATTACACAAATGTTACACACTATGAAGCATATGTAACAATTTAATTAAAATTCACAAAAAAAAACAAAATAATAAACAATTATTAATACAAAAATTAGCAATTAATGCTAAAAAACAATTAATAACCATAAAAAGCAAGCTAACAATAAATAACTAGCAAAAAAATCAACAGTCCTGGTTAAACTAATATCTTACAACCTATAAGTTATTTGTCATTTAATCTGCAATAACAGAAGTCCCACTGATCCTACTTTAAGTTGAATTACGCGTATAACTGAGACATTGCAAAATGTGTTTTCTTTTCAATGTAAATAAAGAGTTTTGAGTTGATAGTATTTAGTATTATTATTTTCCCAATAATCATGAAGTCAAAATTATTTGACGGCACGTCTGTGATTTCATTAAACATTTTTTTAGAAAAAATGTCACGTTGGTGTATAAAGGTTCGCCACCCCTATCCTACGCCACTGTCGATTATCTGCTGACGTATGAATACAATGTTGAGATTTTGATCCATATGCATAGTTTTGGAGTAATTATATAGTATGTTTTGGCAGTTTTATTTTATTTAATTATTTATTTATTTGATGTAAAGGAGAAACGATCAGCAATATCTCTCTACTTTCATTTAAAAAAAAATTATTTTGACTATTGAAATCAGGAAACTCGTCGTTGATATTTATGTAAACTAATATTGAGAGATCTTTAAATATCCACTAATGACCCTTCGTTTGATGTAATTTTTTTCTCTCGTTTGAGAAGAAGCAAATTTTTTGAAGATGCGGAAAGACAGGAAAAAAAGTTGTTTAAAATATTTAAAATATAGCATAAGAACGTGAAAAGTAAGTAGGAAGCGAATTCCCTAGTATATAAAAGAAAAGAAATAAGCCATAAAAAATTTTTTATTCCATAGCAAGAAACTCATATCGTATCACTTTTTAACCTGTACTTAATTAGTAAAATAAAAAATATTTTTTTTCAAAATTGCTTTATTTGGCTGATTTCCATATATTTTACTGATAAAAACTCAGGATTTAGGAATTTTTCGTAAACAGGTTTTCGTGAGTTTTTTCCACTTACACCTATTAAGTGCAATTCTCTTTCAAAGTCTCTTTCTTTACAAAGTCAATTATTAATTTTCATTCCCTTTTTTTAATTGGGAGGAGATGATCCTCTACTGCATGTTATTTATTTTTTTCTTTTGTCATTGTATCTAAGTAACCAAGCCATTTAATATAAAAGATTTTGATTATTTTGGTTTGTTATTATCATTACATTTTTTTCAGACTTCGGTATTGTATCGAAAAATCATTAAATTAAATGGGTCAAAAAAAATCTTTCAAACATTTTTTTTTCTTCAAACATTAGTTGTAGGTTTTTTTTCAATTTTTTTAAGTTTCCCTCCTTCATTATCATATGCAACAGAAAGTTTTTAGTGCAACATTTACCATTTTAATAAATATTAGTTAACGCAAACTAATTTCTTACTTACGATTTTATGGAATCCTTCCTATTTCTCTTCTTAATTTGCTTGTTGACCTACAAGAAAGTAAGCTGGTATTTACAACGCAATTTATGTAAATAAATAAGATAATGACAAGTTATAAGTTATAAACAAGTGATAATGTCAAGAGTTGGAAATGAAATAAAAAAACTTGGACATTATGCAATCTAGATATGCGATACATTAATAATATTACAATGCATTGATAATTGTTATGATAAATGAAGATTATGGGGGGAAAATGGTTTATATTCATAAGAACTGATTCTGAGAAAAAAAGAATTTCGCCCTTTGACAGATGCCCTTTTTCAACAGAACTTCTCACCTTCATTGTATTAACAACTCTTGGGTAGAACAAATTTTCTGTGTTATTGATTTGTCAAAACTTAGTAATTCCTCAAAATGCAACAAATGACGATCAAATTGTCATTTTTGTGAAAAATGGAATCACATTAAGAATATGAATTCATTTTCTTACTTATAATATATTATTATTATTTAAAACTTTTATTTCCTTATTAATCACGAACAGGGGAATTTTTTTCTCATTATCTGAAGAATAACTTAGATGAGGTGGGGGGGGGGCAACATATGTGATCGTAATTTTGTTTGTGACTACAAAGCATGTGCTAAGATAACTTAGCTTATTATTTTCCAAAAATAAGCATTTGCAACTGGTTTGAGGAAGAGGACAGTCAAATATATTAATAAAAAAATGGTCTTACTTTTGTTTTTCTGTAGACTCGGCGTCGTTTATTCTTTGCTTCACTTTTTTGTTCCTATAAAAGAGCCGATAATAATAGTTTATAAGCTTCATATAACGACTATTAAATTTCAAATTAAACTATATTAACGGCTTAGAAAGAAGGCAATTTTTATCATAATTAAACAAGATTATTTTATAAAAAAAATAAATTCAAACATGTAGTAGAACTTATAAGAAGGATAAAAAAAAATAAAAAAAAGCTTACTGTGAAATTTGAAGCAAATGCGTATTTCAAATAATTCTGGAACTTCTTATTACTCTCCAGTTCTTTTATTCTTGGAGACCTCCTCAAGACATTCTGCTAAAAAAAATTTTTTTTTTAATAAAAATTTTGAACTTTGTTCAAAGTACCTTGAACTGTGGATAAAAAAATTACGGTACTTTTCAGTTAGCCACGAAGGAAGTCGTCAAATGATTCAGACCTGAGCCAAAATAATAATAGTTATAATAAAAAATCCCACTTTAATTTACTGTATATTTATATTGTTGAATGCTTTCGGTTTAGATTGACAGTCACTTTGTTTTGTTGATTGACTTGAAAAAAATAGTTGGAGGCGTTTTCACGTGGCTAATTGTAAAGTATGAAAATTACATTGTGATAATGTTATTTATTAAATTTTTATACCGACAAATAAGCAAATCCTATTTAAAAATATGTCAATAAGAATGAGTAAGTGGCGATTTTGTAGGGATAATTTTTTCTTGCTCAATGGCGTTTTTAAGGCATTAAAAAAGGGCGTTTTCCTTTGATATATAAATAAATGTTATTTAATTAATAATTATGGTTAAGATCTCTGAATCTAACTGCATCATCTCATTTAGATCAAATATGCTTACTATTATTTTGAGATAAATAGTTTTAAGATACACTTGAAAAAAATCTATGCACTTACGCTTTTCGCGAGTTTTTAACGGAATGCTTTTGTTCGTTTTCCCAAATTTCTTCTTAATTAAATAAAACTACAGCAAGTAGCTTATTTAATTGAGTCCTAAAGATTCCATGTATTTAAGATTTTATTACAAAATATTTCTTAATGATAATTATTTGAATTGTGGTAGAAAAAATTATTCCGAAGCTAAATATTTTAGAAGAATATGGAAATTCCAACACTTGAGTTGCAAGAACAATTCCATTAAAATGTTATGAAGAAGCAGGAAAATTTTTTTCAAGTATAAATTTATAGGTAAATTTTGTTAAGTAAAAAAAAAATTGGTTTCAATGAGAGTCGGATAAAATTTGGATATTCTCGCACAACTTGTTCGTCCGTAGCTTTGATACAGAAAAATCAAGAGCAGAAGTAGGTCAGTACAAATATTTAAACCCAATTTTACAGTTTTCATTGATGCATAATTTTTTTAACATACTTCTAAAATTGATAAAACGATTTATTCAATTTGCTGCACCTATTTTACCGTTTGAAAATGCTTTTTATCAAAAAGTGATTTTCGTGTAATGAATAATATAAAAAATATATATATATATATATCCATAGCAAAGAAAAGGATGTAAATTTCTTTTCACTTGCTTAATAAATGTAAAATAAATTCAACAAAATGTTGATTGTTTGTTTATGGTACTAACACTAGTATGTTAAATTGTCCGTGTAAATTGTTTCAACAAAAATTTCTTTTACTGTTAAAATAACGAACAACATCCCAATAAAAACACCATTAAGCACAATTATAACCTCATAAAAAACTATTTGCCGAAAATAACTAGTGTTACACTTTAATTTATCTTATTTAGTATAATAAATAATCTAAATTTAAGATATATTAATATTTTGTAAATTATAATTAAATTATTTTATTCTGGAACCTTATTTTGAAACTTGTTCCTTGATTTCTGATTGGTCATACATACATCTGCTCGTGATCATGACCTTAGACAAAGTACAGCCGATTCTGACTCCATTAACTATATTCCATTTAACTCTACCTTTATCAATCCTATCCGCGTATTCATTCATAAAGAAGGATTTTGTTTTTCAGATTCAAAGTTCCTAAATTGAAGAATTATTCCAAGTTTCAAGTGTACCAATCTGTTTAAGAGAGGTAATGCTTAAAAATATTTCTCTCTCCTGGTCTTCTTATTTCCTGTTATTTTTTTATTTTTTATGCAACTAGAATATCAAAACAGAATTTCTTTATTATTAAAATAATGCTAGAAAGTATATAAAATACGATCTTTTTAACTTTATCCAGTTCTTAATAATAGTAAAACTTCAAAGGATTTTCCAATAATTAAACTAAAAAGGATTTTCAAATGTAAAAATATGAACGAAATAATTAATTTAGAATGAATGTCTAACTAACGAAGAATTCGTTTACTGAAAAATGTATTAATAGCGGTAACTCAATAAATTTTCAATGAAAACTAAGAAAATCTAACAATAATTTGTATTCACCTCAACTTCTATTGTTTCTCAGTTGTATTACCACCGATTTTCAAATATTTTTCTTAGTATGTTCGATTTGAAGTGCTATTTCGTTTTTATAAGTTGTATAAACATGTATATATGGTTGGAAGTATACAAATTGTGCTAATTACATTTTAAAATAAATTTTCATTAATAGTTATACTATTATTTGAGGCTTGATTTGGTTTTTTGAGACAATATTCTGAAATAAATGTATATACATATATAAATCCAATTTTAATTCAGAATTGGTTTGCCACTGGATTTCGATTTTCTTATCAAAAAACATATTTCTTCCAGCAAGATAGTAAAAGACATTTTGAAAAAAACCTAAAGAAATTTAAAAAGAATGAAGTTTGAAGATTATACAATTGGTTTTTTAGAATTTTAAAACATGACAAATTTTTTATTGAGTGCAATAAAATACATGAATTCGTTTTAAGTCTTAATATAACATTTCAAAGCTAGTTTTGCTTCAGAAAATTTTCTTGTTATAATTTATTTTAAACTTTTTTAAAAAACTTACTAGTCCTGAAACGTAAACTTTGTTTAGATATTTTATTCGTCTTCTGTCCTGAATCTAGTAATTTTCTATTTTGCTTAGCACTATTGTAAAGATTCGTTAGAAAAGGATGCGTTGTTTACTTAAAGATAACACTAGTATACTTTGGTACTTAATTTCGTAAATAGCAATTAATATTGAAAAATTAATATATTGTTTAATATTTTAGATTTTCAATGGAATTCTCTAATTAATAAGATAGCTACTGAAGATGGTAAAATCCGATCATTTGATTCAAAGTAGTTATGGCCAATTCATTTTTTCATTTGCAGACTAGTACTTGATATAGCCCAAAAGATATATCTTTTTAGTATCTGTACCAGTGGATTGTTTAATTTATTTCGCAGGCGAGGAATGCATATCTGCATCTTTCGATTTTCCTCTGCAATTTTCTTTATTAACACCGAATGCATTAAAAAGCATTTCGTGGGTTCGAGTTTATCACATTATGTAATGTTTTTATTCTACATTATTAATTTTACTAATTCATATATTAATTTTTTCAAAATAGTAGGAGAAAGTAATATTTTTATTTATTTATTTTGCTAGATACTGGCAATGAATTTCACCATTAGAATAGATTAAGAAAAATGTTAAAGGTGGGAGTGCTTAGCAATGGCCCTTAACTTAACGAAACATCAGTGTAGGGAATACCGAGGAAGTGTCTAATCCTTAAAATTTTAATAATGTGAGAATTTTGGATTGATAAAAATTGATCTGATGGTATATTAAATTCCGTAGATACCAGTTGATGTTTGACAAAAACAGTAAAATAAAATATTTAAAATAGAAATCAAACAAAACATTTCCTTTTCAATCTCAAATTATTATTTTGTACGTTTTATGAAAGAACGAAAAAAAGACAGAAAACCTTTGAAATATATACTTTAATTAGAGAATTATTGCAATTCTCACAGAATTCAACAGAAACTAAGATCTGATCATTATCGAAAATATCACAAGACAAATTTTGTGTGAACTGAAAAAAATCATAAGAAATCTTTGTTCAAACTTAATTCACCTTAAAGATATTCAAAATGTCTGAGTGTAAAAATTCTTAATATATTCTTAAAAATCTTAAGATGTTTTAAGGTAACATTAGTTCAGGAAACTTTCTTAAGACAAACTTAATTCATCCTAAAGGTATTCAAAATGTCTCCAAAAATTCTTAAGATATTTTGGAGATAGAGTTAAATCTTAAGAAATTCTTCAAACTTTTGAAGAATTTCTTAAGAAAAGGATATTTTTAGTGGGGTGAAATGCTAATAGTTGAAAAAAATTTCTAATATCCTCAGCTGCTTTTTTCCACCTTCACATTTCTCCTTTGAAAACCCGAGTGTTAACATTATGGAATTGTCTTTTCCCTTAATGTTCGTGTAATCATAAGATTTAAAAGAGTAATATTTTTTTTAAACATTTACAAGCACTCAATCAGCTTGCGTTTCTTCTTCTGATAAAGATGTAAAAAAAAGAAATTAATACTTGTGAAAAATTAATATTTGGGAAAAGAACTTTTCATAATATATTTTACAAATTAAAATATTCATATATTTGATAGACATAATCATATTTTAATAATAATTTCTTTCGTTTTATGCGTTTTTGCTTAAAATGCAAGTGAGAACAATAATAAACTATTAAAAAAAAAAATAAAAAGAGAGAGAGAAAAAATATATTATACTTGGCTTAGATGTGAATAAACCCGCAGTTCAGGCTTTATTCGTGAATTTTTCACTTGTTAGAACATATTTATAAACAATGAAATGATTTTTAAGAATAATGATTTTAAACTCTATTAGCTTCCCATAATTAACAAAAATATGCACATAAGATGAAGAAAATTAGTGCAATCGAATGTATTTTATTATATTGCAATGATCGATTTAAATTCAGAAAGAAAAAAAAAATCAATTTTGTGTTTCGGGAGATCTTTTCGTTTGCTACAGGATTGAAAGTAGTCTAAATTGTTTTTAACCATTAATAATAATTAAATGGTGGCAATGTTCTTTTAAGTTTTTCTCAGTGGCTCATACTTAATTTTGACAGCCATTTTATAATTAATTATAGCATGTAACTTAAATGCAAGCCCGAAATTAGCTAATGAAGATAAATTAAACACACAACATCCCATTTCTATAATACCAACATCTATTTTCTATAATATCAAATATTCAATTATAACAAAAACCTCATTCCTTTAAATAAACAATTATCACTAAATGATAATTGCAGGCCTTGTAGTAGGCTAGAAAAAAAATTAAGAGAAAAAAAAAATTAGGACATTTTTTGGAACAACAGTATTTGGGTACCAGACGATACAGCTTATAAATAAGGCAAAGAATAAACTGAAAAAAGTATAATTTGTTCAAATTAAGTATAATAAAGGCAAATTTCAATGTAAAAGGTGTATAAAATAAACTATATTTAATTTCAGAATTACTTGTTTAGAAAATAACAGTTTTCCGCATAATTCAATTAATAGAGCACGGAATAATTCCTAATAATTGAGGTCAATTATTAGGAATAATTCCTAATAATTGAGGTCAATTATTACGAATCAATTATTGATAAAATTGAATCAATTATCAATTATTGATTAAAAAAATTTATAATACTATTGGATTAAAAAAAACATATTAATTAGTTAATTTTCTTTCATAGCAATATTTAATTAAAATTTGTTATAGAGTTCTCGATATTCTTAATAAATAATTTCATAATAGGGTTTAAATAATTTCGGAATAAAAACAGAGAATATACCGCTTTACATTTTTGCACAAATTAAAGTAATTTAATTGATAATCCCTCAATTCAGTGTTTAAAAATTCTATTATAAGATAGTTGCATTTTGTTGACTAGAATCCTTTTTAAAATCAGGTAAAGTAGATAAATTAATCATTGCAAAACTACATAACTTTAACCTGCATTTTCTTACAATAATAAATGTAAGCGTATGACACCTGAATTCATCACCACCATAAAAATTTTATAATGTAAAAATTGTTAATTGAGCTTTTCGTAAAATGACTGAATTCCCAAAAAGTTTGAAACAATGAATATTGCGGGTACGGATATATGCAATAACAATGTCTATGATTAGTGGAGGAACTCTAAATTTGAACTATCAAATTTTGCGACTTTTACTAGCATTATTAAGTAAAATATATTGAATTGAAAATGCAAATCTTTCGATTCTCAAAATCGATTATTTTAAAATCCACATTTGTATCGTAGAAAATTGAATGTTCTAAACACACGATAGCTAAAAATGAGGTCATGTCTATAAGATGAAATTTATTTCATCTGGAAAATCAGTACAATCACGAACGGTCAAATCTTTTTTGATTCAAATGTTTAAGCATTAGGAACAACAAAATAGTTACAACTAGAACATGCGATAGAACAAAAATAGAAGGAGCTAAATTAAGTTGATTTCGTAAGATCAAATTTCCCTAACTATAAGATCATATTTTCAAAAATACAATGAATTTATTTATTACACATACATAACTTACCACATTCTCCATTCTAAACTACTTATTATGAGAAGTGCACGAAGATAACGTTTAGGCGGCAAAATGATAATTTTTATTAAATTCTACGAACAACAGTTGCCAATAAATGATCTTAATTCACATATTTCAATAATATTAGCTTTTACTTTCTAAAAAATATAAAAATATTATAAATGCAAACGATAATAAGTAAATGCAAGCGATAATAAATTGCAACATGAAAATGAATCTGCTGCACGGACGGGACGTACGATATTAGTGGCCCTCTAATGATTAAATGTATTTTTAATTCGACACACTCAAAGGACGGCCGGTGGTTTTATGTTTATGTCATGATCTTATGTCCCTGCTTTTAATCCTAGCTATGATATCACGTTTACAAAGGTTCCCAACGTGGTTTCTATCCCCACTAGGTTCTAGTGGGACATTAGGATTGTCTAGAACAGAGGTGGGGAGCCTATTTACAGTTATAAAGATGGTCGAGGTTCAGGGCCGGATTTAAGCTTGGTGGGGCCCTAAGCTACTGAAAATGATGGGGCCCTTATAAGTTCAATTCCATTTCCATACACCTAAAGTAAACTGTCATTATTTTTTATTGTTAAGCATTAATATTATATTTTTAAAAAATTTGATAATATTACTTTATTGTTAAATATATTGATTGTGATGAGACTATAATGTAGAACCTTTCTTTTATTGCACATATTTTTTGAACGAGGGAAAAAAATTACGAAAGAAACACATTTTAAGCACAGAGTAAAAATTTGGCGTGCTGGAAGGGCCACTATATATTTAACAGAGTTTTTTTTTTTTTTAAATTAATTTTGAATATATATTTTATTTGCAATTTTTAATGATTTTTGCGAATTTTTTTCTCAATAGTTTTTCTTTACGTCGCATTTCGCTTTTCTGCTCAAAATCTATAAGACTTAGAAACATGAAATTTTGAATGTGTGTAGAAAATATGCAAAGAGTTAGAAAGAATAGAAGAAAGTACAATATGATTATTAGTTTTGTTTTTTTATAACCGCCGTTGAACAACCGACTCAATTTTGAGTCTGCGGCTACCAATGTTTAACTCCGTAGCCTTGTAATTTTGAACCCAATCCAGAAGACAAGGGAACTGCTGGATCAATACCTAGAGGTATTTATTTGTTATGAAAACTTGGAGGACTTTGTGATCCCTTCAGATTTAACATGCCCCAGTCACCATTTTATACAAGGGTATTCTACTGCCGGCTGGATTCAAAGTCCCATTCTCACGAACACGAGTCCAACGCCCTATCAACCAGGCTATCCCGGCCAAATTTATTAGTTTATTTTATAGCAGTCATAGCACAGCCGACCCAATTTCGAGTTTACGACTACTCGTATTCAACTCCGTAGCCTTGTCATTTTGAACCCAATCCAGCAGTCCCTACACTCTGGAACAGTTGAGGGCCGTTATATTTATACTGTTTGTAAAAATAAAAAGAACATTTCGTAAGCTGATATTACTTAATTGATATCTTCTTCTTCATTATTTTTGTTTTCTTTTTAATTGTTTTAAGTACATTTGTTAAATTTTAGTACAAGATTAAAAATTGTCATTATTTATGTAAATTTTCGGCTTATATTTTTAAGGATTTATTAAAGGGTCTATTAAATATCAGAGAGAATAAAATGTGATACGGGTTTGAAGTATCAGCTCTGCTCTTGATGATGTATATAGTGGCTAGGATGTGAATGAGCAACAGTCCCGGGCATCCAGCCAAAACGAGCATTCAACATATCAATGGAACACACTAGAGCTTTATATCAATTAGTTTTAGATAATTACAATTGTAGAATACTTATTTTATTATAGAATGAAATGTTTTAAAAGACAAATATCTGTTAATGTTTAACATTTTATCAACGAAAAAACAGAACCAATATTGAAATCTAACTGATTTATTACTTTTAATTACTGATAAATTTTGTGACAGAAAAAAAATTTAAAGCCTGATAGATTTC
Organism: Parasteatoda tepidariorum; assembly: GCF_043381705.1. NCBI lineage: Eukaryota > Metazoa > Arthropoda > Arachnida > Araneae > Theridiidae > Parasteatoda > Parasteatoda tepidariorum. Next base: position 50,634,744 of record NC_092213.1, on the reverse strand, counting down.
AGAATTTTAGAAACACCTTCTAGGAGTCTTACTATTCAATCAAATAGGTTTCGATGTCTTTCATCCCGCCTGTATCATTAGTGATTCAACATATTTCAATATCAATTTTGTTTCGTTCTTACTTAATATTAATTTGCTTGCGACAGTTAATTTGTGTACCTCTTTTACTACATTTTTCGAGGAGTTGAAAAATATAATATTGATGATTTTAACTGAAATGAAATTTGCTTTTTTTGTATACCTCTTTCTTTTATTACGTCATCATCACACCCACACGCAACCGTCTGCTCTAAATAATGCTATATGAAATGAGATAGCAAAACAGGCGTGTGTAGTTAGTTAAATTCATATTCAAAAGTATTAGTTAATTGTTTTTTGAATAGACAATTTCAGTCATTTTTTAGATATTTTAAAGTGCTATTTAAAACTGCTGCATATCACATGAAAGCATTAAATATATTATTTGTACAATTTTAACGAAAAATAAAAGGGAATTCTGATCCTTAGAAACAGATATTAAATAGTCTGATGATCGAATGAAGGGGCAAAAAAAAACTTTTTTACCTTTTAAATTAAGAAATTGTTTATTTATAAATAATTTATTAATACTCAAATTGCTTGAAAGATATTTTCCCAACAAAGTTCTTTGTTTTATTCAGTCATTTATTTATATTTATTATGTCCGACAATGTAGAAAAAAAAAATGCGTTTTTGGATTCTGAGGACCCCAGCTCTGAATAAAACTTTAAAAAAAAAAGAGGGAAAAAAGTAGGATCTGGGGGCCCTTGTCATCTCGGGGCCCCAAGCTACAGCTTATACGTAAATCCGGCCTTGTCGAGGTTGCATAAGTTGATTCACCTATAAGTGCGACTTTTGTGAAATTATTTTATTTCTGGATAGCTTTATCACTTTATTGCATTATATAGAAATAATGCAAAAAAATATTAAGTCATTTATTAAGATAAAAAAATAACAATTTAAAATATTTTTGTATTCACTTAAGGTTAACGACTTATTATAATATTAATTAATATACTTTTAATTAATAATTACCTATATTTGAATATTGCTTCAAATAAAAATTATAAAGTCGAAATATTTTTGTATAAATACTTCTTTTCCACATTCAACTTCCAAATTGAAATATTTATGTTCTTGGTGGGTCAAATAGTGTTTATTTGCTTTCACCTTTTTCAAAGTAATAAAAACTGCATTGCACGATAAACAAACCATTTTATCTTTCACTGAAGTAAAGAAATAAACCAGCTCCTACTCAACAAAATTTTTTTTAAAACTTTTAATTTTAATTTGATATGATAGCGTAAAAATGAGTATCAAATAGTGTCTTGAAGAAAGCATAATTTTCCTAATTAGTAATATATCAGAAAAAGTAAAACGATTACTAGACAGGGTGCGTAGCGTTTGTAAAAAGTACTTAAAGGTGCTTTTTGGGGAATTTCATTTTTAAAAGCTTTTAAAGGTGCTTTTTTAAGCTGGCGTTTTTAAAAAGTGCTTTTTTTCACGAATAATTTTTTTTCCTTCAATGATATCAGGCGGATCCCCTGCATTTCACGAAAAAATGGGGTGTTTGCTACGTAATCATTCACGCGGACTTCATGTCGTACACACGTTATGACTTGCGCATGCGCGCACACTCGAAACTGAAACCCGAGTGCTCCAATTCGGATAGTCAGATCCTTATTAAATGTTTTTCTTTTTAATTTTATTCTTGTTTATTTTATTTTACTTTTAACACTTTTTTGATGTAGGGGGTAAGGGTACTTTTGTTCAGAGTCAAGTTGAATTCACTCGGTGATGTGGGAAAGTACTGATTGTTTCGATTTATGTCCGTTTCTTTTTGGGTTTTTTTTAAGGCTAAAACTGTTCATAAAAAGTTTTTGTTTTTCAATAATATCATTGATTCGATATAAATTTTTTGAGTGCTTGAAAATTTTTGTAAAGTGCTTGAAAAGTTTTTAAAAAGTGCTTATTTTTGATTCAAAGATTTGGCTACGCACCCTGCTAGATTTTCATAATGTCTGAATGAAACGAGACTGTTACAAGCACCCATAGTTAACTACAAATTACCAGGATTCAAATCATCAGGACACCAAATCAAACAGGGTTAGTGTATTGCAAATAGGGGTGAGCCATCGTCAAAAACTAGAACGCAACAGATGAATTTCTATTGTTGGACATGGACAAACTGAAGAATGGTATTAATTTCTAATTATGAAAGATTGCTAGAACTGCAACATTTTAATCGTATAATGCTCGATGGATGGCAGCACGCTATTTAATTTTATAAATTTTCATAATCAAATATTAGTACAACAACAATATAATTAAATATTAATAAAGCACAAGAAATTCACGGTGGTCGCATGTGGCCTGAATTCCACAGTTTCCCCATAACACAAGAAAGCTTAATTTTTTACAAATTATTATTGTCTGATAAAGCGTTTGAGACAAGCACTGTATAAAAAGATTATTTTTAAATGCCTTTTAACCGCTTCATAACTGAAGTTTAAAGGAATACAGCAAAAAAAATATTTTGCAGTTCCAAATTTCTAATTTATTGCCATAATAAGATTTAAAAAAAAAAAAAATGAATTAACCTCAGGTTTTAACAAAGTAAAATGATATAATAATTAAAAAGATTAAATTGCATCTAAAGTAGGAACAAATATGCATAATGTTATATTATGGTCTTAAATACAATGACGAATAGATTTAATAATTATTTTAAAAAAAAATCAATTTTAAAAATTACGAAGTTTTTTTTTAATTAAGATTATTGAAAAGAATCTATCATTAACTATAAAAAAAATTAATTCTTGGGGGTAAAATTTCAAAATTATGGAAAAAAAACAACCAAAAAGTTATTAAATATATGTATGTACCATAGTACAAAACAATTTATTAAAATGCACATAAAAATATTACCAAATAGTTATAAAATTGAACACTCAATATTATAAGCTTTCACTTTACTACGCAGTCATAAATATCACAATACGTACCAAGGTACACACATGTGGACTTGCATGCTCTTGACAGTAATATTTTTAAATATTAAGTAAATACAAATTTAAGAGCTTCATACAGATCACAGAACTAATAAGATAAAAGAAAAATATTTTCAGAATAACTAAACTATATAGTATTCGAAATTAGTTACATTTTTCGAGCACGGTGATTTAGCGTTTTTGTTTCGGAAATTCTGTTTATGTGGAACATGTAAGTTTTTCTGCTCAAATAACTTACATATTTTGCATCCCTAGAAAGCTTAAATATCCACAAATGTTTCATTGAAGGTAAAATTATAAATTTTCTTATAGAGTGTTTTTAGAAGCTAAAAAGGGAAACTAGGGAAGTGTGACTCGCCAATTTTAAAATAAACTAGTGGGATGTATGCCTTATGAGAAATAATTTTAAGGGGCAACATTCGTTTCGGCCCATAGAAGGTCCTGTGAGAGATAAAAAATAATTCAATATATAGAAAAATCGATATTTTATTACTTCAATGCAGACTATTAGTTATTGTAATTGTCTCATACTCCAGATAATTTGTAATTAATTGGTTAATTAATTAATTTTCTAATTAATAAATCAATTAGCAAATTAATTAATTAATTATTAATTAATTGATTGATTTGCAATTACATGCTCCAATTAATTTGGAAAATTTTTGAAAAAAAAAGTAAAAAAATTTGATGTCAATTTTTTTTTTTTTTAAATTAACCTAACAGGTTTTTCTGAAAAACTACAGATATATAAATTTTTCAAAATCAATTTTGAGAATAACTATGCATTATATGGTACGTGAAAGTAAGTACCACAAAATTAATTGGAGTATGAGATAATTACAATAACTAACAGTTGCATTGAAGTAATAAAATACCGATTTTTCTATATATTGAATTATTTTTTATCTCTCACAGGACCTTCTATGGGCCGAAACGAATGTTGCCCCCTAAAATTATTCCTCATAAGGCATACATCCCACTAGTTTATTTTAAAATTGGCGAGTCACACTTCCCTAGTTTCCCTTGTAAGAAGTGAAGGTCCACATATGTAAACCGAGGTAATGAAGAGGTTAAGAGAAAAAAAGAAATTATGATCAATTAAAAGTTATCTCCTTGTTTTATCAACGTTAGTTTTCAGTGCATTTCGCTGAAAACTTTTTTATAGCTATGCCATTCTGATCAAATTTATTAATAAGCAAAAAATGTCCAGAATTGAATAATTATCAACGTACATCGATAAGCGTTTACATGGTTGCGTAGTTTCAATAGACGCAGTATATCTACGCTGTTGTCATCGGATCATCCTCAGGGATGTTTCCCAGATCGGCGTCAATAGCCTATTGTGAAGCTCTGGGGCAACATAATAAAGTACTACTATTACTACTTGACATCAAATCAAGTACGAGCATAAAAACTGAATAAGAATATCTTGAGAGATAAATATACTTTTCTGCAACAGTGAATAAATAATCTTTATTTGAAAAAAAAAATTAAAAATATTTGCTAAAAAAGCACCTAAAGTTGCAATAGCTTTAGTCAATAACAAGTTCGAATTTCAGAAGAAAAAAAAAGTCGCGTTAAGATCATTAAAAAGGACGCTAAATTCCAACGCATTTCGGCGGGCAGATCAATCCGCATAGTATTCTTTACAATTGATAATTCGTTAACTATTAATTGAATTTAAATTCTTATTTAATTCCATTTTACTCTGTTTATTTTTTGACACTCTTTCGTAATTTCGAGTTTCCAATTCTTACAGTTTCTGCGGGGAAAAAACACTTATAACTTTAATAAATTTTGAAACTAATTGGTGGCCCTTTCAACACGTAGCACGTCGAATTTCTAATTTATAGTTCATTCCTTAGGCTTTCACGATATATTTTTCTACCAGTTTAAAAGTTAATAACTCTCGTACAAATTATATCGAATGTTATTTTTTTTAATCCTATCTTATAAAATTATTGAAAAAAAATTCTGAAACATGCCTTTGCACAGAATTTCTAGAAAGTCAAGAAATGAGCTATCTCATCTCCTTACAACTTTTACAAACATCGAAAGACAAAAACTTAATGCTCGAAACAGAAAGCAAATGACGTATTACTCAAATTAGCTATTTTAGCATAAATTAAGGTTAGCTATTTTAGCACTCTTAAAAAGAGAAACTTGTATATGCTTTGCTGAAAGTAGTTAATCACATATTCCAAAATATTAGAGGTTTTGAAAATGGACAAATTATAAACATAATTACAATCGAAATGCAAAATCACTGATCTAGAAGAATAAATTTTTAGGGCTATGAACTTGGTGAAATAAGGGAGAAAAAATACTTATAGTTTGTCTAAAGTAAGAACTCCCCCAGCCATTCGTCTGGACCCGTGGCGGTGACTATAGCAACGAGATATAACTATTTAAAGTCGGGATGTGGGGTCACTGTTAAGGACAAGTTTTGGCTCAAGAAAGGTAATCTTTTTCTCAGGTCTACTGTGTAAGGAAAGCAGCCCTCCCTGAAATGCGCTATTCTTGTTTCCATAGCAGCAGACGGTCTTAAGACTTTGTAAGATTGAACTAATATTCAAGATAGGCTTGTAATTGGTAAAGTTAGCTCAGGATAGCGTATACATTTTCGTAACCATATCATGTGGGTCTTTCTGTTACATACCATCATAGCCAAAATTTTATAAAAATCTGTAAACTAGACAGCCATTGTAATAACTATCTCTTCGTTAAAATACAGTACAATAAGTTTCTAAGTGCTTGAAAACAAGAAAGAACATAAAAAACTTTTAATTAGCTTATTATTTTTTATAAAATTTTAGAATGAAAATTGTTAAAATGTATAATTACAAAATAAATCCAGAAAAAAATAATCTATTAGTGCTCCAAAATTTATCTTTAAATTTTAAAGTAAAGTTCAGAGTTTTTTTTAGTCAGAACCTATTTCTAACTCAAGTCACAATATAAGGAAAATAATAAAATACATTTAAAAATGCATTCTTTATTCCTTTTTATTTTTTACATTTAAGTGAAAACCTTTAATGAAAGGGAAAAGGAAAGATATGTCAGTATTAAAAACATTTCTGTCAAAAAAAAAATAAATACTAAATAATAATTAGCACTATTAAATATTCTCAAATAATAGGTCTTATATTTGTTAAAAAATCAATTTGGCAGGGTATTAATAAATATTAACTTTAATTTATGAAACAAATTAACCAATCATTAAAAAAAAAAAATTCGTTCTATATATGACACAATGTCTAGAAGGAAAATAAGATAATGCTATATCAGTTATATTTTAAACCCTATAATATTCAGCATTGATCCCTTTCTTTCAAAGTACAAAGTAAGCCCACTAAAATATCTTAATTTTAGTGTTATTTCTAACCACGGCTATGATCATTAAATAATTATTAGCATCTAATAGGACTACATAACCTTTTTTGGAAAAGGTTCAGGAAAATTTGAGTTTCAGGGATTTAATTGAATTTAGTTTGTACGTCATATATTAAATTATTTAATGTAATAAAAACACTAATTAGTTTTAAAATTAGAAGACAAAGCAGATGTAAAATATTTCTGAATCTAAATTTGGGCCTATGCACACTTCGTTTTCAATAATAAAACATAATTAGAACAGTTTTTCAACTTTCTTGATGTAAATCTATAACTACTTACATCTTTAAATCAACCGCAAATCTACAGTAAGAAGAAATTTGTTGCAAGAAAATTGAAATGTTAAGAGATATTTATCTTTTGACATCTCTAATTAGTACCTCTATATTTTAGAATTTCTCAGTTATTATTTTGACATATTTTTTTAAAGTTTATAGAAATTAGTTTGAAAGAAAAAAAAAACTCTTTGTGCTAATTATGTTATTTCCAAATGATTTTTTATTGACAGGTAGTTAGATGATATTTAAGAAGTGCGGATTAGATAATAATGTCTGTAAATTTACACATAAAAAAAGGACACATTAATCTGATAGAAAGTAATTTTATTTGTGGAGAGTAATGTTAATCATACAGAGTGATGGTAGTACAAGCAGATGGCAACAAATGATAAATATAGCAAAATTTATTAATAACCCAATATAAAAAGAAAAGTTCCTGGTTAATTTGTCATTTAAACAAGCTCTTATTCATTTTAGCAGTGCCTATCATCTGGAGCACGTCTTCTAGGGGCAGACTTAATAATGCCATCCACTCTCAAGATCATTTCAGCAGCTTCTGTTGCTCCACTAAGGACTTGACATTTCACTTTATAGGGTTCAATTATACCTAATTTAAACATATCATCAATCTTTCCTTCTTGCATATCTAGAGAGGAAAAAAAGGGGATTTAAAATTAAATTGCCTACAGCTCTAAATAAAATAAAATTGAGACACTCAAAATAGAAGAGACAGATCACAACCAACCTAAATCTTTAAGATAATATTGTATATTCTTTTGTATATTCTACATGCTAAAGTATTAAATGAATTCAGATAATACTGACAAAATTAGGTGATGTGCAGCCAGCACAGTTTAAGATATTGATGAGTTTGCACACTAGGTATACTCAGAATAGCAGCTTTATTTTTCATTCTTAAAACTACAGTATACAATCAAATTTTTGGCCAAAATATATTTAACGCACATATTTTCTAAAGATCAAGAAAACATCAAGAAAAATTCAGCAAGAATCCATCTTTAGGAGCATGTTCTAGGAAAAAAAATGACTAACTTAAAGGTATATATATATTTTTACATACAGTACACAACCCGTTATCCGGAAATCAGAAAACCGGAAAACCAAAAAACCGGAACGAAATTCGCTAAATTTTCCCGCAATTTAAAAAAAATTATTTTTTTTTCCCTCACAAGATGTTAGGGTTTTTCTTTCTTTTTTGAAAGGTGTTTACCTTACCATCATTTTGGAAATAATCATTAGTGTATTAATTCATCGTTTTTTCTTCTTTCTAAGATTATTTCCCAAAAATTTTTTTTTACTTGGGTTTAAAAATAAATAAACGGTTTTTTGTAGCGATTCAGAAAACCGGGAAAATCAGTTATCCGGAATAGCGATGGTCCCGATCGTTCCGGATAATCGGTTCCCTACTGTAATAGAAAGTAATTTTACAAAATTTTAAATACATTCTAAATATTTTTTAAGTTAATTAGTTTTTAGTAGGCAAATAAAAATGGTATGACTGATTTATTTTCAAAGTAAATTTTAATTTCAACAATATATATACATAAAATCAAAGACAGAGCTGAAAAATTAAAAGACTAAAAATATAAAATAATGTAATTAAACAGAATTCATTAAAAAAAAGTTATAAAATCAGAAGTAACATTTATACAAGAATAGCAAACTTACTTAGACCATAAGTAGTTTTTCCTTCTGATTGGGCAGAACGCAGTTCAGAAACAAGCTGAGCACTATCGTAACCTCCATTGTCAGCCAAAATTATTGGAATCTGTTTTTTGACAAAGGTAAAGAAAGATAATTGCTCAATTTGAAATACATTATAAGAAAATCAAAGTTAATAACCATACAATGAACAATTTTTGTAAAAGTGAATAAACATAGTGTCAGTCCGTAACCTTTTACAAAAGAAATAACGCAAAATTCTACAAAAAAACTAATTCACCATTTTATTATTCTTTTTTCATCCATTGTCCAAAAAACCAAAACAAAAAAAAATGATCATATCTATAATATCAAGCTTTTAGCTCGCAACATCAGAAAATGCGTGTTATTACATCACGTGACCCTGACACATAGCAAAGTTAAAAAAAATAACATTATCTACTTTTTATAATTAGAATTATTGATAGTAATTAAAAATTAATATTATATTCATTTATATTATTAAACCATATTACCTGCTACATATATAAGATAATAAATATATGTATACATCGCAATTTATTAAATGTAGGTAATTTTAATTTAAGAAAACTTCCCTTTGAAAAACTTAGTTCAATCTTTACGAATCAGGGGAAAAAAATTTTGGGGGAATGTTTTTATACAACAGGTCTCAAAGCTAAATATCAAAGACATGGTCTTGCAATGTCAAAAACAACTTAATTATGTATTTCAGATTTCAAATTTTTCACCTTTAAATATGTGTGTATGACTTTTAAAAGATAAAATTCAATAATTCATTCACAACTTGACATATTTCGTTTGAATTTTGTATGACTTCCAAATCAAAATAATTTTACTGTAATTAAAAAAATACAGTTTGCTTCAAAAGAGGTATAGCAAAATACACAAAAGGTAAAATTAACATTAAGGGATTAAGGGGTCTAAACTTTCTGCTGCCTTTCAGACCAATTGGAATAATATTTATTCTCATATTGTGAGAGCTAGAAATCTGAATAAGTCGAAAAAAGGTATGTTTATTCATAAAAAGTACATTTTTATGTTTTATTTTGTAATTTAAAATCACCTGTCCTAATTATTGTTTTGGGTTGGGCTCCCAAACCATAAAAATTAGGTTTTGTACTTGAAAATTCAGTAATAGGATCAAAAATAATTATGGGTGTTTATTTTTTTGGCTTACTTTATAAAATTATTCGAACTAGCAAACACCAAAAATTTTAAAGAACATGTCTACTGTTAGTTTGGTTGGTATAAAAACTACAAATTTTTCTTTTGTAAGTTTTGTTTTATTTGTGCTTTTGTTAATAGTTCATACATATGCACAACTCCATTTTTGAGTTGCTGTTTTAAAAACATATTGTGCAAAAATTGGTATCGTGAAATGATGTTTTTAATGTTCTGAATTTGGAAGATTTGTTTAACTAGTTTACAATTTTTTTTTTAAAGAGTTGTAAAGAGTCCATTTTTAGAAATTGGATTTTTCCAAAAAATGCTAAAAAAAATCTAATCATATTTCAGGTTGCAGGGGTCTTTTTAACTTAAAAACGGACCCTTCACAAAATAATTTATCGTTTAATCGGACCCTTCACAAATTTGTTTTTCTTAATTATTGTTTTGTTATTCAAATAAACCTTTCCTAGGAAGGGGGGGGGGAAGAGAGACAAAAGTAAACAATCAAAGTTTTGTCTTCCGCAGATGCTTCTTCCTTTATTCCTCCGAAATGAATATTCTGTGCTGAGCAGTATAGGCTAAAATACCAAATATTTGCATGTTGCATCTCTAATTTAGTAGCAGCAATTGCTGTTTTTTTTTGTTGATAATTTAATTTTTTTAATTATAATTTTACAGTGTTGAGCAGAATCTTGTATGTCTTAACAATTTAAAAACTGGTTGAAAGAATGTGATTTAACGTTTATTTTATATTCACAAATTATGAGTAATTTTTGCACAATTTTACAAAAACGGGCCTTTCACAAAATGTCTGGATAGACTTTTGAGTTCAACGCCACAAGCTTAATATTGGTGCTAAAGCTCTTAACCAAATAAGAAAAAAAATATTTACACTATTAAAAGAAGTGTAATACCTGTAATAGAGCCCTAGCATAGGCCTCCATAGCTAAGGATTCTTTTCCAGGAGTTTGAGCAGCTAAAGCATTTACATGCCTGGCCATAATCATTTCAGTGCAGCCACCTCCAAGTACAATTAATCTTTCACTGATTGTAGTGACTAACACACAAAGGACATCATGCAGAGCCCGCTCTGCTTCATTTAAAATTTGTTCTGTGGCTCCTCTTAGAACAATAGTGCAAGATTCACTCACAGGAAGTCCAGAAAATTTAAGTACATGGTCTTCTCCAAGCATTATTTCTTCGATTTTACCACAAGTTCCAAGCTTGACAGTTTCACATCTTTCAATATCAGACACAATTTCACTACCTTTATTAAAGAGTTTTTTATTATTATTATGTTTTTAGTAAATTAATGCAGCAAGCTTTTTACTAATTTTCAAACATAAGAAATGTTTGATATAATTTAAAAAGATGACACTGATGCATAAATTATTTAGATATGTTTTAATTCTGAATAGGAAAAATTAAAAAATCAGAACAGAAAAGTAACATACATACACCAAGCTATATAACAATATTTTGCAGTTCCAATAAATCCGTATTGGATTTAATTTGAGGTCAGAAAAACTACATTATTTGTGAAGTTTGCTACTGTTACTTTTTTTAAAATGTTGTGACTACTACTTTGGAATTGAAGCACTACTTAAAGGAGACGAACTTACGTTAAACGTAAGGGAATAATTGAGAAATACTTATTAGTGTTTACATGATCCAACATGTTTTTCGAACATTTTTTTTTTCCTTTCGGAATTTATTTATTTAACCTTCAACTTTTTTTGCCTTTCTCTACATTAAGGAATAAAAAATTATGAATTATTTGAAATTTTTTAATTGTTTAATGCTTTTATATTTTCTTTGAGAAATTAAGTACATCAAAAACAGTCCTTTCCTTTTGAAATAACATCTATGTTTCATTTGTGTACATTCACATTGCATGTGAAAGGGTTACCTAAGTGATATTTTATTCATGATTCTAAATGAATAATTCCTGTTGATGCTCAGCTGCAGTCACATGACCAATTTCATTGCATCCATTGACAAATCCATGAAGATTTGAACCGATCAAATTAGAAAAATTAGTTATGTTAGAGCCGTAATTCTTTTCTAAACTAACACAGGGTTGCCACTCAAATCAGGAAAAAAAATTTCATGTGTTTCCCCTGTTCATATTATACACAATATATTAAGAGGAAACAACAATTATTGTGCTCTTGTGTGAGCTATATTAGGATAACTATATTTATTAGTTTCAATTGCTGGAAAAACAGCTGAACATATTTAAATAATGCTATAGTAAATGAAATAGTTTAGTTTAGCTGAAATATCACGGTTAAATATTCCATAGATTACGCTTTGAGTGGTCACCATTTTTTTAAAAGACAAAAAATAAGAAACAAAATTCCCTGTTTGTAAAGAAAAAAAATCAAAATTCCCTGTTATTTCAGGTGATTTTTAAATTCCCTGTATTTTCCAGGTTTTCCCTGTGGAGTGGTAACCCTGTAACAGCAAAAGTAATTGCTAGGAATCGCTACAGACTGTTTTTAGCATTGCACTACCTACTACATTACTTTAAAAAAAAAGTAGCAGACTACACTATATAAAAGTAGGGACTACAGTAGTTTCATTACTTGTAGTATGCTACTTCTGACCACTGGATTTAATGATAGTTTTATCTCAACATAATAAAATTCTGTGAAGCAATTAACTTGCATAAAACATAACCTTAATACCATTTCTTCCTTAATGTTCCTTTTTCTATATATCAGAGAGCTTAGAAATCCCACAACTTTTAGTTTTATGTGAAGGTCATAAATGTTACACCCCAGTAATTGCAACTCTCAATACCAAACAAAAATCTAAAAATATTTGTAAAAAAATTTCTAGCTAAACTATTTTGTATTATTGTTCTTTAGAATAATTTATTTCTTATTATTCTTCATATAATTGGTTGAATTAACCCTTAGGTTAAATATAATATTTAACAAACCTTATTTTATGTAGAAGCACCTGCCTAAAAATTATGCCTAATAGTTATGAAAACCTATATGCGTTAAGTATTATGCTATAATCCCTTTACTACAGTTTGCATAAAATTGTTATAAAATATTCCTTATAATAATTAAAGGTTAGATATTACTGACAAAGCTATCTTGATAAATGTATTAAAATCTGGATAATTTTATACAGTTAAAGAGTTCCATTTATAATTTAATTGGAAGTACAATAATACACATATTAACACAATTTAAAATTGGCACATTTTCAGAGTTTTTACTATTTAATTCTATATCTAATACAGTGGAATCCTGATTCACATTTTCTATCAAACAAATGTAATAAAAGTGTGAAGAAACTGTAATATCAGGTTCAATAAAAGTATATTAATAAATAAATAAAACTATATTTTTGAAAATTGACACTTACAAAATGGAAAAACTATTGGAAAAAATTTCTAATCCTTCCTATTTTTAGATACCATTTTAAAATATCCTGCTACCTCAAAACAAATATTTACTTTTATTTTTCATTCCGAAAATATTGTTTTATAGTTTTCATGATATGAAACACATGATCAATGATCAGATCAAGATCTTCTGGAATAGTTTCAAACAGTTAGAAACAAGAATTTTTTTTCATCGGAAAGAAAGAAAAAAAAAAAAAAAGGTAAGGAAAAAATTTGTGTGAGCTTTGCAGAGAACAGAAAAAAGGATTTTGATCTGTTAGAAAAATATATAAAGTGGAATTTTTTCTTAAAAAGGGTAGATCAAAATGTGGGATATTATATAATTTTCGGTATTGTCAATTTTTGTAAGCTAATATTGCAAAAATGACGTAAGAAGTTATAAACATATGAAACGGACAATGAAAACTGGAGTTCATTGTAATAATATGCCTGAATTTCCCGTAAAATAAAACAAAATAAATAAAATATGAATGTTATTTTTTCGAATATTTGTAGCTAACAAAACTTCATAACAACAAATTCTTAGAAAAAAAAAACTTTTTTACTGCTCTACCATAAGAAAGTAATTTTGCGAAAAGACCGTAATATTAATATGAAAAAAATCTTAATAGTCGGCATCTTTGCATTTATCAAGAATACAACATATAAGTTTAATGATAATATGTTAAAAAAATTCATAGAATTTTACCATTATACTCTTGCAAGCTAAATTTAGTTTATTACAAAAATCCAGAATAAAAACTGATATTACAACTGATATTGATTAATTCCATTATAGTTTGATAAAATAACTATATTTAAAAGTTTACCTAGCATTGAACATTACTGTTTCATAAAAACTTGTTGGGGCACAAAAAATTACTGAATTAAGTGTTAAATAGAAATTGGAGTTCATAAATTAAGTAGAATAGATAATTGTTCCAAATCGGTAAAAGGAAAGAAAAATATACAGAATAAATTATATAAAAGAAAATTTATTTACAAGTAAATTTATTTAAAATTGAACTTAATCAAAAGAATACATTAAAAATAACAATGTTACTGATACTTTCTAACTGGTTTAAACTATAAAACATTAAAATTACATTCTATAATTTACTCGTATAATAAAGCAAAGCACATTTAAAACCTAGTTCGGTTGCAAACAAAAATGTAAAACAGGTACCTGTAACAAGAGCTAATCTTTCAACACCATCAAAATCAGCATGCTCAATTGCCATTACACCAGCATCAGCAAACAGTTGTTCAGGATAATTATAAATCAACTGCCTATTTATAAATACATTTATGTTATGTTTCAAAAAGGCATCAACCTGAAAAGTAGAAAAAATTATTAAATTATAAATGCATTAATTTATTTGCCACAAACAAATACTAAATAACATAAATCATTATGATAAATAATAGCTATATTTTAGAATACCAACAACATATCTTTATAAAAAGAGCAAGTATTTTTTTTAACCATAAGTAACCTCCTAGATACCAACTATACATTTGTTAGCCTTTCAGCCACTGACAGGTGGTCACTAAGTCATAAATGATAACAGCAATGTAAAGTAAAATATTATAATTTTTAATTTTATTTGGAAAATCAAATTTCATATTCAAAATATATTAAAGTGGCAACTAACCAGACAAAGTTGCAGAAATTTTTAGTAGAATTCAAATTTTTATTGTCATGAATTTATTGTAATTTAATAATTTATATACATATTAAGAATAAATAACACAGAAAATAGTCATTTGAAGAAAAATTATAATTTTTTTTTTTGATATTGTTACTATATAAGAGTTGATTGACACTAAATAAATAAATCGAAATTTCTATTAAAGAAATTTAATTAAAACAAAATTAAATAAAATTATTCATTACGATAAGACTGTTGGCAAGAAAAAGATATGATAATGCTTATGAGTTTTTCTAACATCAGCTAGATAACAGTTTTAACGCATAATAGATTGAAACAAATTGGGTATGAATAAAAAGCTAACACTCCAGAAATTAAAATTTTTAGCATGAAATGTGAATTTTCTAATGAATTTTAGGTTTTCTGTACTTAGAGGGTTACTCTGGTATCTTGTTTCACTAAATAAAATAAAGAAATTAAAAGGCAAGAACACAATAATACTGTACTTCTTTTTTATTTTTAATATGACGCTTAGATTAATGGCTCATCTAAGAAAGTTCACCTCACTTTGAAATATTAAATGATTACTTTAAATTATTCAAATTAATTATATATTAATTTTCAAGAAAAAACTACACCATTGGATTTTTATCAGATTAGTTAGATAATATAAAAATGCTCAAAAAACTAAGAATAATAATAAGTAAAATACAACAGAAATAGGAAGTGAAAAAAAAAAAAAAAAACAATTGCNCATACCAGAAAGAATTTCCTAAAAAAAAAAAAAAAAACAATTGCAAAAAAAAAAAATCTGGAGGTACAAAATAATGTTTCAAAATAAGCTGATAAATATTTGGATTAATTTTGAACAAATATTACTTTTTCACTTTAACAGGATGTCAAAAATTAAAACTGTGACGACAATCACTAAGAAAAAAAATTCCCTGACATTTCCAGACTAATTTCATCAAATTTTCCTGATTTTTGTAATTGATGAAAGAAACTTTATTTTCAATTATGCCTTGTTCTTAAATATAAAACATATTACAAAATTCATACTTGCTATCAGAACTGTATTAATTTTAAAAAGTTCTTTCAAAACCAATTTTGTAGTAAAATCTTGTCTTAAAATCGAAGTTAAATCCTTTTCCCTAACTTTTTGGCCATTTTAATTCCTTTAATTTTTTTTCAGATTGATGAAATTCTCAAACTTTTCCATATTTTCTGTTTTGTGACTGTCCCAAATTCAATTTGTTTTCACAAATTTTTTTGTGAGATATTAACAAGCCACCTTCAAATTTTAAATAAAATTTTACAATAATTTTATTTACAATAAAACAAGAATGTCTCACATTAAAACAAATTTTAAAAAAATTATGTAAGTCTGTGATTTGCTCTTTCAGCAAATGTAAATCTTACCTTTGCCTTCATTTTTTCATTTTCTATTAATTCCATTTCTCCTAACTTAGCCACTGAGTCCAAAGTGATTCGTGAACCAAAAACTTTAACTTTATCAGCATCCATAGGTGTATTAGCTATGAGGATTCTTGCATTTTCTACAACTTTAGGTTGACCAACACCAGGTTTTTTATCCAAAAGAAAGCCTATGAAAAGTATACATAAGATTTACTTAAAAAAATAAATAAATAAAATATAATTTTTATTGAAAATAGATTTCAAAACAATGTTAACTATTTTTCATATTTCATAATAGCATCATACACACTCACAAACATAATTTATTATTTTGTTATTCCTACAGCTATTGATGTTGACAAGAAATTTTTTAAAGAGCTTCCTCTTACTAAAATAAACAGAAGTATGAAGGTTTCATAGAAATAAACCTATTTTAGTGATATGTATGTAGTGAAACCTCTGCGTTGCGACCTCCGTTATTTTATGACCACTTTAGGGAGGCATAGAGTTTTCCCCATAGATTTAGTGTTGAAGAAAACATTTAACCCTTTGTAATTCAAACTCTGATTTAAGAAATATTTACCCGGATGTTAGAATACATCATATTAAGAGTGTAAAAAATAATGAAAAAATTAAGACCTTAAAATTAAAAATTTATTGATAAAAAGCATTTGTTGAACATCTCCAATATCGTGAAAAATAGCACTAAAATTCCAATATAATTCAAACTTCATGTGAAAAATTTTGAAATTGTTGTTTTTATGGTAACAAAGTCTCACACCACATCTTTCAATCCCTCCTTAGCCAAATATACAATCAAGGGGATTGTTGTAAAAAAATTGTATATCCTGCAATTATGTCGTGGAACAATTCTTGCTTAACGCATTATAATATTGGTAGCTGCACCAAGACTTGGTTCACCCGAGTTTGCAATATTTTCTTTACCTGAACTTGGTTTGATTTTACAGGTAAATCCAGCTCATTATAGGATTGAATTTTCAGATATGTAACGCGGCATGTTGCAGATATGTAACGAGGTGATACAAAGGGTTAAGAGAGACCATCACAAACCTTTATTCTGCACCAAATGTGAAAAAAAGTTCAAATAAGGAAACATGAAAAAATATCAAGACAAAAAATATTAAAAAAACAAATTAGATTTAAATGTATTCAAAATATTTATGAGTGGATCTTATATAGACAGCTCTTTTTGACAATCGAAAATCTCATGTTCCAGACAGAGTGTACTAAAGACGATATCAATGATTTATTCTTAGAGCTGAAAGTTAAATTAAAAAAAGAAGTTATTTTTAGAAAAAACTAAGCATTTAAAACAAACAAAAAACATAATTGCTTACTTATTTA
The DNA here is from genome assembly GCF_043381705.1 of Parasteatoda tepidariorum. Taxonomy (NCBI): domain Eukaryota; kingdom Metazoa; phylum Arthropoda; class Arachnida; order Araneae; family Theridiidae; genus Parasteatoda; species Parasteatoda tepidariorum. Next base: position 50,617,337 of record NC_092213.1, on the reverse strand, counting down.
AAATAGTTCTATCATTCATAAGCAAATTTACTTTTACACATAATTATATCAGTAAAGGTAATTTTTATTGAGGCTAAATTTTATTCCTCAATCCGGTTTTCACGATGCCAGCCAACACAAGTGGAATTTCCGCATCAAAAAAATGACGCTGAAATAAAAGTTATTATCGCTTTTACTGTGGAACAGAGAGTGGTCGCTCCTGAGAGGTTTCACTGTGTGTGCATACCTATATATACACACAGAATTTAACACTTTAATTTCAAACAATTCTCAAAATTTGCATTATACTCGATTAAGTTAGTTTTTAACATCTTAACGCGGTATAGCCATTTCTGGCTCTTGCGCCAAAAACACTAAATAACTAACTAAATTTAACATCTTAACAACCTTTTTCACAAAAATTTACTGTTATTTTTTCAATGGCATTATCACGATATGCTGCCCAGCAGTTTCAATTTCAAAATATCTTATAAGCCATTCCACTGTTGTGATACATTCAAATTAGTAATATTGCAGTAAAAAAAAAAAACTTTGTAATAAAGTATACTAGTCAAAAATACCTTTGCGAAGTAAGTACATAAAGTTTTATTCATATTCACATATAAAAAAAAATCTGAATAGAAAATTACCATTTCTGATGCGTAACTACTCAATAGTAAAATTTACAATTACAGCTAATTGGAAAAATTTGAACTAGTTAAAAGGAATAAATCTATAATGTTCACCTAACCTTACAAATTATTCTAAATTAATTTTCATAGCATGTACTAAATAATAAAATAAGTCATTTTGAGGGAGAAATCAAAAATGAAATCATTGGAAGAAAATGTGTTGTATTTCACTACCTTTCAAATTGAATATAAACTTATGTTATCATGAGATAGTAAGGGTCTCTCAATTAAACTTCTCATAACTTTAATAGTTTGAACTTGTGATTAGTATGAAATGAAAATACATTTCCTGATACTTAAGCTTTAATCTCTATAGCATAATAATCAAAATTTAAGGAATAAAAATAAAAATTACGCTTTTAAGACTACAATTGAAAGTTTAATTCTTCACACATAATTTGTTAACTAAAACCATAGTTACAATATGCAGAAATATGACAAAAAGAAAAACCAAAATTACCATCATCCAAAAATGAATCTGTCAAAGTTCCACCAAGTTTTTTAATGAACTGAATAGCTTTCAAATCAGTAGATTTATTTAATCGTTTGACAGCAGCAATTGCAATCTTAGCAAAGAAATCTTTGTGTTTATTTAGAATCTTTGAGCTCAAAGTCGTACGAGCAATGTTCATTAGATCTTGATCAAATTGTTCAGCATCAGCACTATAAAGACAAAGAAAATGGGGAATCTGTTAATTAAATTGATATAACCAAAAAACCTACAAATGAAAAACTTTGCAGAAGAGTGGGTTAAGAAATAATGAATCTTTTTTTTATGATATTGTTCTTAAAATTAATTTCTTTTTAATTAAAAAATGCAGTTTTAGTTTGAGAAACACAACTGATCATTCGTTTCAAAATGCCAATTATTCTTTAAAGTTTCCCCCAAGAAATATATAACTTAAACAAATAAATAAATTTTCACAGAAACTTTTTAACTCGGACAAAGAAAAACATTGAAGGAGATAATTAAGATAGCCACAAGCACTCATGAAAAAGTTTCTGATTTTTCCAGACAATTTTGACCGATTTTTGTACCCAGTGATAAAAATTTTATCATTTAACATTTAGCTATGCCTCATATTTACACATAAAATGTATTACAATAAACTAATAATCTTATTAAAGTTGAAAATAAATTTATATATANTATATATATATATATGACTATTTTCTTTAGAAAAACATTGGACTTTCTGGTACCCCAAACTTACAATTTATTTTTCCTAACTACTCAATCAATTAAATTTAACTCCCAGACATTTTCAAATTGATAAATCTCCCTGATTTAACCTTGTTGTAAATTTATCATGCACAAAGGAATTTTGTCTTAAACCTGACTTTTATCAAAGTCATTCAACCCTTTTTACAAGTTATTACTCCAGTCATTTCATTAGGTTAAGTAGTTCAAAATTCCATTAACCATGTTATTCCAATTACATTAAACCACTGTCCATGTGCGATTTCAATTAATAATATTTTTTATTTCAGATGGAATTGCTTAATTGATTCAAAAGTATCGCATAAACAAGATGCAGCTACAAAAATTAAGCCCTAAAAGTTACATTTTAGAACTATGAGCTAAAACATATATTTTTTTATGATCACTATAATAATATAAGAAAGCAATTTTTTTGAAAAAAGGGAAGAATGTTACAATAAACATAAGTAAAGGAATGTTACAATGAACATATTTTCCTGTTAAGAAAAACAAAGTACTGAATTTAGAGTGGTAATGTGCTTTAAGCATCTTTTTTTTTTTAAAAAACTAACTAAAATGTTACTTTTGTTAATGTTGCACTTCAGTCATTTTTCAAGAAACAATTATTACAAGGTTAAGAAAAGACTTTGGCAGTATAGGATTCAAGTAACCATTCGCGACTGCATTATAAAACATAGGTTATAATTTCATAGTCTTAGAGGAATCCAAGACTTGGTGACATATTTCAATAAATATGGAAAATATTCTTGAAAGAAAGAGGAAAAAAAAAAAAATGCTAAACGACATTGCAAGAGTATTTAATTTGACCATTAAAAATAGCACGTCTTATGATGATATGCTCTTGACAAATCAAATTTGAGATAAAGAATTTTTACCCTTGTTTTGACTGTAGAATAAAAATTGACAGCAAATAACTATATTTATTATTCTTTCACCTCATTTTTCAAATGGAAATAGATTTATATTTGTTCTGATTTTCATACATTTTTATTAATTTTCATCGCCTGTTAATTAGAAAACAAGTAAAAAGGAAGTTGTGCAACGTCATTTCAAGTATTGGCAATGTTGATATACGTTTGTGCAAGGAGCTTGACATCCAATTGGCGTGTAACTAGACGCAAACACGCTTTGTCCTTAGATATAATGCTTTTCTTTCTTTCTTTTTTTTAAACTTGCAACAAAGTATAGATACATTTGTTTATGCTTACCTTCTATCATATGTAAAATTAGTCATAGCAGATTTTGCTTCTTTAGCTGCTTTTCTCCATCCAGATATTATAGTTTGTGGATGAAGTCTTACGGTTATCAATTTATCCGCTTCTTTTAGAAGTTCCGAAGCAAGAACAGTAACTGTTGTTGTACCATCCCCCACCTCGTTATCTTGAACCTTTGACATTTCTAGAAAAAAAAAATTATTCTATTACTTAGCTTCAGAGGTTATTTTTTGAATTTCATTACAAGAATAAAAGATTATGCATATAATGGACACACACACACATATATATAAATACATGCATACACAAAAGGATAAAAATAGCAAAATTATAATAAAAAATGCTGTCTCATCAACAGTACATACCTCTGAACTAAACAAGTATAGGGTTTTGTTATAACAATGTGGCAAACAGCATAAGCAGTAAGCCACGTTGCTATCATGAGACCCTATACTTGTTTAGTTCAGAGGTAAGCATTATTGTTGTTGGCTGCTGATGAATTACAAATTATTATAATTTCGCTATTTACATCCTTTTACATATATATCTGCTCTAATTTATGTCGGCAGCTTTTGCGTGTGTATTTTGGAGTATAATAGCTTCTTAAAATATTTCTTAATACTTTGCAAACTTTACTTCACTATATATATATTCAAAATTTTCCTGAATACTACTCAGACGAGGTAAAAAGGAATTAAGAAATAAAACACATGATTATCTGCAACATATTGATTAAAAATCAGATTTCTTAGTTATTAGATGACAAAACTAGAATAGAATATTTAATTTTTATTTCTAGGTATAAATCTGCAATCAGTAATAAACATAAAATAAATTTTAAAAACTGATTCTAAATATAATTGAAATATTTGAGAAAAAAATTGTGTCTAAAACCTGAATAATAATTCTATTAAATATGCATTTAATAAAATAATTGAAAATTATCTAAATATTAAAATGAACTAGCTGGTAAAATGAATTTTTCTTCAATTTTAGGAAAAACATACACATTTATTGGTATACAATTTATCATAAGCTTTCATATATAATCAGGGACGGTCCATGCCGATTTTCAAGTGTAAGAAAAATTTTTTTATTACCCCCCATACATTAAGGATAATAAATATGTACAGAGTATAAATAATTTTATTTTATAAAAATGCGGTACAAACTATTTAAATAACGTACTTTTATTTAAATTCGATAGAGCAAAAAAAAAATATCCTACCCTAAGCAATTTCAGAAGACCAATCAAAATATTAGATACCTATATCATATTTACATTTTTATCTACTTATCATTTATAACTGGTATTCTCAAATGAAAAGCAAGTATTGTTTGTATACAATTATAAACCTTACCTTTTTATATTTTGAGATTATTTTATTTGATAATGATAAAAAAATTAGATAATAAGGTATTGTTTCCCTATATATTTCAACATAGCAAAATACGAAATATGAAATATTGTAAAAAAATTCAAAATTGCTCAAATGTTGGATTATTCAGGTGTATACAAGCGTTTCATTTAAAAGTTTCTTGCTTGTTTACGTAAATTCATTGCTAAATATTTATTACATACATTAGTACATTTCTTCATTTCATACATCCACCCCTAGAGATAATTTTTTACATGGATTGTCTTGATAATATAGCATGTCTTGAATAATTGTGTGACAGTTGATGAATAAATGTAGGACTATCACCCATCATAATTGACTGACCTTACACAGTCTGATTTCCATACATTCTGAGCATTATAACATTTCAAAAATGCCTGTTCTTGAAATTTTGCTCCAAAATACAGATAATTTTTATCAATCCGACATTTAAATTTTGCAGGCTAGATAGCAAAAGATTTTTTAAAATATTAGACTAGATATTTCTTTAGATATTAGAGCAGTCTTAAAAGCAGCTTCCTGACTTGTGGTCAACCAAGAGCTATGAACATGGGTGCAAGTTGGAAAAAATGCCAAGACTGAAAATTTTTTGACTGAAATACCTAACATAAACAATACCCCCTCGACATATGCAAACTATCAAAGAAAGCTTTATCATAATACATCAAATTTAAATACTGTACAAAAAATATTTATTCATCTGTCTTTTGATAAAATAACAACAGGACATAAAAAAGTAGACCAATAACGTAGACCTAAAAAATATTTTTAAGGACAGAAAAAAAATATTTCCAATTTCCGTCTTCGAGTCAGTCTTGTTTCCGTCTTACTTCTGTCCGCGGACATTTTCGAAAGACGGAAATCCGTCCTGGGGACGGAAGACTTGCACCCATGGCTATGAAGAATAGGTTGTTCACTCAACAAGACACAACCACAAAAATGGATAAATGATTAAAATAGTTCAAACAGAATGTGGGCAAAAATTCACATATAGTATAAAATCAGGTAAATGAACTTATATGGCAAACTTAATTAAAAAGAAATATATTAATGCAAGTACAGTTAGCTCAGGATAGCGTATACATTTTCGTAACCATATAATATGGGTCTTTCTGTTACATATCATCACAGCTGAAATTTTAAAAAAATCCGTAAACTAGACAGAATACAATCAAAATTTAATCAATTAGTATATTCAACAAATCTTCAGAATAGGCTCCTAACTGATCAAGTGCTACTGTTCACTCATCAAAAGACAGCCACAAAAAGTATGATGGTTACCATTTCAAAAATTTATGTACATATGTTATGTACAATCAAATGAATAAGCACAAACCTAATGCGCGAAGAGTATCGTAGTATTGCAACATAAAGAGTATCATATTGTTGCTTGACAGCCTGTAGTTAGCTCAGGATAGCGTATACATTTCCATAACCATATAATAAGAGTCTTTCTGCTACATATCATCATAGCCAAAATTTTATTTTATAAAAATCTGTAAACTAGACAGAATACAATCAAAATTGAATCAATTAGTATATTATTCAACTAATTTTCAATATAGACTTTTAATTGATCAAGTGCTACTGTTCACTCATCAGGAGACAGCCACAAAAAATATGATGTTTCCCAGTACAAAAATTTATAACAAATGTTATGTACAATGAAATGAATAAGTACAAACGTAACATGAAAAGCATTGTATTATTGCAACGTAAAGAGTATTGTATTGTTGTTTGAGAGACTGTACAGTTAACTCAGGATAGCGTATACATTTTCGTAACCATATCATGTGGGTCTTTCTGTTACATATCATCAAAGCTGAAATTTTATAAAAATCTGTAAACTAGACAGAATACAATCAAAACTTAGTTAATTAGAGTATGATTGGACTAATATTCAAGATAGGCTCGTAATTGGCAAAGTTAGCTCAGGATAGCGTATACATATTCGTAACCATTTCACATGGGTCTTTCTGTTTCAGATCATCATAGCCAAAACGAAAGACGAAAATCAATCCGAAAATTAGAACGTAACAAAAATAAACAGCAATCCAAGATTGCAGTCATTACTTATGTCTGTAACACAGCGTATATTGACAGGTGAAGCATCATGCCAGACAAAGAATACCCGAAGATTACCACAAAAATTAAATAAACAATTTATACTATAAATATAGCTCTTCAAATAAAGTTTGAAGTGGACAAAAGAAAAAGCAACTGCAATTAATCAAACAAATAGCAATTGTATATTAAAGCCAGAATACATTTCAATATTAATAGTAAAAATATACTGATCTTTAAAGCGTATTTACTATTTAGTTCAGACAACTGGATTTATAGAAAAAGTGCCTAACGAGAATATCACTAATGATATTACTAGTAAAAGCTAATTAGTTGAAAATATCACAGAAAGAATAAAAAGTTGCATTAAACTTCTTTTTCAAAATTAAACATATGTAGAAATGACACTATGTCATTCAACAACAGCAGAAATAAACAAATAAATAAAATAAAATTATTGTTTAAGGTATACTTAGTTTTTATCAGAAAAATTTGTTAACAAGATATTAATATTAATGCATTTATTAAATAGAGATATGATGGGGATCCCACAAATAATTTTCAAAATTCTGTTCAAAACTTTACTGTCATTTCAAACAGATAATTGTTATGATTGTTTTAGCAAGGAATTTGTTATATGCTTCACTTTGTATGTTACAGGAAACAGGTGGATACTTTTTGGTTGGTGGACTTACTAGTGAATAGGATAAAGAAAGTAACTTTATAATGAAACCCTTAGTGCAAGCTCAAGATAGCAAAAATATATTTGTAAAACCATACTACTTTGTTCTTTATATTTTAGTCAAAGGAGAAAAATAACTAATTATTGAAATGGAAATTTTCAACTTTCAAAGTATATATAAAATACATATAGTGTAGACACCACAAACAATAAACTGAATTCAAAAGAAGAATTTAAACATAAAAAAAATCTATGAAAATATGATGCAACAAATATATCAATGCTCAGGATAGCGTATATATCTTGTTAACCATATCATATTGATCTTTCAGTTTTCTATCATCATAGCAGATATTCTAGAAAATTATCAAATAAAGCTAAAATTTATTTAAGACACATTCTGCTCTACCTAAACCCTATTAGTGAGTAGTGTCGTTAGGTTTAGAATTATATATATTATTTCAATGGAAAATAGTTATTTCTTTTTAAAAAAAAATTCTTTAAACTAGATTTTAAAGAACATAGCCTTACAAAACTACTTAAGTCAAAATAAAATTTCTAACATACTTGCACTGATATTATTAATTAATCTTAAATTACCAGAATAGCATTAAAAAAGTCTTTATGAGCAAGTGAACTGCACAAAGACATAACTACGTAATTAAAACCAAAGTATCAGCTTAGGATACTATATTATATTTCAACAATTTAAAATGGTCTCGTGTTTCCTACCTACCTCATCTTAAAGAGAGAAAAAAGTAAATAAATAAATAACAGTCCAACTGTAGAAACAATATATTTTTTAAAAAAAATATACAAAAATAAACAAGACTCAGTACAAACGCCATTAACCATATAATATAGGTCTTTGTTTTCTATCGTCACAGTAGTAATTAAAAAAACATATATATCAAAAATTAATTCATAAGACAACATTCTATAATATCTAAAAATAAATAGCAGACTTAAGTTCAAAAATCAATCAATCAAAAAAAATTTATTCACTTCCATTTTTTAGTACTTAATTCAAAATAACATTGCCAAAATAAGTTATTTGTATTGCATTATTTCCCATGCATGAAAAATTAATAAGGCTCAGGATAGCGTATACATTGATAACCATATTTAGTTGGTCTTTTTTTATTTTGTCATCATAGCCAAAATAAATACATAAAAAACAAAGGAATAATATTAATAAAGCAAAGAAATAAAGTAGGCAAGGTTGATAACAAAATCATTACTTCACAATATCCATGTTGAGGTTTTTTAAACTTTAGAATAAGGCTCAAATTTAGCAAAAGTGCAGATTTGTATTGCTGGGGAAAAAAAAAAAAAAAAAAAAAAAAAAAAAAAAAAAAAAACAGAATCATAACTAGTACGAACATTAGCAAAATGCTTCAAACTGCTAGCAATAATGAGGAACTTACTGTCTTTATTAAAAATTTACACAAAATGACAGCAATCCAATTGCTTCAAATCCAGAATTTCTAAGTATTTTTGCATTAATCTTGAACACTAAGGGTGCACAACCTTTTCAATAACCTTCAACCTCTTGGCCATGGAATAAAAGTGTAAAAAAATAAATATTTTCATTAAAGAATATTTAAAAAGGTTTAAACAAAACCATTGTAGTAAATTTTTTTTTCTGGCATTAGACTTCAGACATTATTTCTATTTCTTGAATTATTAGAGGTTTTATAAATTTAAATAGGAAACTTTTTTTTTGTTTTTACCTAAAAAATAAAAAGAAATCATGTGGCTGGCAGAAAGTAGGTTGTGCACCCCTATTTAAGACCATAATGTATTTTTACTTGTCATACATTTTCAATTCATTATTTTAGATTAACCCCCCGCTTTGTCGCTTCAATGTTAAGTGTCCCACATTTGTCATATCTATCACTCCCAACAGCAGGAACTCAAACTGCATGGAAAAATTACTTGCAAATAATAGACCCGTAAGAAGTATGGTTTCACTGTAGCATGTATATACATGTTTTCAGTTGATTATCACCTTTTTTAAAACACTTTGTAAAACTCTAAATCCTCAAAATTCTGATTAATTAAAAAAGAAAGTTAGGAAAATTTACATTACATAAAATTGACAAGAAAAACCGAGTCTGGATAAAATATGTTTCTCTTTTCTTTTTTTAAACTTTAATACGCATTTTAGATTTTTCCATTTAAATCATCTCCAACCAAATCTAAAAACATTGTAACTTTTTTAATGTTACAAATATAATTCATAAGTTTAGTACAACATCAATAAAGCAAAACAATGATAATTTGAAAAATCAAATAAGACAAGTGTAATGAAAGCAAATATTGTCATTGCTATCTACAACAAATACATATAAAACCAATAAGTACAATCAAAATAAATTTAAATAGCTTTTATAGCATGTCAAGTAACAAACTCAATGCTTACCAACTAAGATTTTTGCAGCTGGGTTATCAACACCAATTGATCTAAGAATTGTAGCACCATCATTGGTTAGTTCAATAGTACTTCCCATTCTTTTTGAATCCGAAACAAGAATTTTATCCTACAAGGATGATAAAAGTTGAATAAAAATATGCTTTAAATATCTTTTAACATTGAGAATTATAAATGTTATATGTATGTTATTGAATATAAATGACAAAAAAAGCTATAAAAACTTAAAAATTTCCTAATTTTAATTTTACATCTCGGAACAAGGCTTAATCTTTAAAGAATTGATGTAAGGTAGATTTACCATTCCTTTGGGACCTAAAGTTGTTTTTAGAAGATCACCAATTGCAATTGATCCAAAGATGCATGATAATCTGGCATCTTCTCTTTTTTCTTCTTCTGTGTCTCCTTTCAAAACACGTACTGGGTTTAATGATGTCTGAAATTCAAATATACAGATTTAGAAAATTGTTTTATACATCACATATTAACTGATTCAGGAATTTTTGTCAATATACAAGTTTACTACAACACTGTTTTCTCGAATCTTACCAACTATTATATACCAATAAAAATTTAAAAGCATTTTTCAGCAAGTCTAATATGACTGTTTACACCCCTTTCAAAAAAGTAAGATCACAATACAAAATGCTGAACATTAGAACCATACTGTATTCAGTGTTCTCCCTAAGTGTTTTCGGAAGCGTGGCCGATCTCGCTTGCAGTAAGATTGTTATAAAAGTGCCCTCCTTGAATTCATTGTAAAAATAAGCCATCATCTCTAAAGAACACTGCTTTTTGATTTTTTCATGAAAAGGTTTTTTTAACTACCTGTTTTAATAAAAGTCTATTTCAGATTTATTTATTGAAAATTATTTAGCTTCAACTTCTAATTTTATTCCTTCATTTTAGTAAGATTTTTATGTTGTCCAGTAATATAGTTAAAATTGGCATGATATTCGGCTCCAAATAGGGAACCGATTATTCGGAACCATCGCTACAAAAAACCGTTTTTTAATTGTTAAACCAAACTAAAAAAATATATATATTTGGAAATAATCTTAAAAAGAAAAAACGATGACGTAATACAATAAATGATTATTTCCAAAATGATGGTAAGGTAAACATCTTTCAAAAAAGAAAGAAAAATCCTAAAATCTTATGAGGAAAAAAAGAATAGTGGGAAAATTTATCGAATTTCGTTCCGGTTTTCTGATATCCGGATAGCGGGTTCTGTACTGTATCTATTGGGGAATTAATATAATACATAAGATATTTATAGGGGAGGACAGGCACAAAATAGTATAGAGGGTAATTAAAAATTCTAGAAAAATTCAATTACATAATATTACATATTATAAATTTTCACAGTGGTCAGTCAGTCAGTGCCCTTTCAAAACCCAAAGCGTCCACATTACAGTGAGGAAAAACCCATTTTTTACTCCTGAGGATAACTCTGCTGTATTAGCAGCTTGTGTTTAAAGGGAATCTTCCCGTATTAGTAAACACTTGCACTTTTCCTTAACTATTCTCCGCTTTTTAGAATAAAAATTTCCTGACAATTCTAGGTTTTCCATGGCCCGTGGGAACCCAGTAACAGCATTGCAGAATATCTAGTGCTAAAGTTATTTCTAAACATGAGGATACAATTATCTTAAATAAGAATATAACCACAAATTTAAATCTTGCAGCGTCTATTCTTCCTTAAGGATATTTTTTTGTAAGTTATCAGAACACATCACTTGTATAACAAAGCTTTTTGTATTATTAACTTCATCAAATAAGACACTTAACTGAAAGTTTTATTTAATTGGGATGCAGAAACACTATTATAGCATTTCTCAATAGTCATACAGATACTTTATCATTGTAATATAAGAATATGAATTATAATACTACTTATTCCACAAGTTGCATAATTTTTTCAGTAATAAAACAAGCTTCAATACATATTCTAATTTTATTAAATGAACACTCAATATTTAAAAGATCACTTCATATTTATGTAAAAAGTAAATTATTCTCATGCAAAAAATAAAACAAAAGCAATTATGAGCAGAACGGGAAGATTTGGCAACTTCGGGACAGCCACCCACGAGAGACTAATAAAAGACATCACAGAAAGGGACCAATTTGAAGGGTATAACTTGCAGCCACCCCTAAGCAAACATCTACATGATTTGATTTCATCAAAAAAAAAAAATTAACAGTTTAAAATCAATTTAATATCATGGCAATTGTAGTTGGCGTAACAGATCACAATATAAAACATCCCCACAGATAGAATGTATGAATTATTAATTACTTTTGTGTATGAAATATTAAACTAGAAGTTCAAATTTAAAGTCACATTTAGGGTTTTCGATTTGTTATTAATGATGCTGTGTAACAAAGAACCTATAGGTTAAAATAAACAGCCTCAAACTATATTTACAATCACAATATTGATTAGAAACGATAAAAAAATATGTCTTAGCAGTTTAAGAAATCAATTAGCAGTTTAAGAAATCAAACATAAAAAAAAAACGCAAAAAAAAAAAATTCTCAGGTGTGGCTCAATTTTTTTTTTTTTTTAACCACACTATACCTTACATACTGTAAGCTTTATAACTACTATATTCACCCTAATAGACACAAAAATTTCGCATCTATGATTTTCAAGAGCCCATTTATATGCAAAATTAGTTGAGTTAATAATTAACAGGAAAAAAGCTTTTATTAAATTAGAACCTTAACTATATAGTATGTTAGTCATTATTATAAGGTCAATATCATGTAAAAATTTTAAGCAATTTTTAAAACACATAAAATAGCATTAATTTAAATGGGTGTGATTTTGTATTAGAAATTTCTTCTGTCATGTCAATGGAGCCGGCACACGTGCAAATAAAAATAAAAAACTTGACTGTTTCTGGTCAAGAAAAATTTCTGCAAAGCTAAAGCACGGTATTGAACAGAAAGAATAATACTTTTATGAGATATTGTAAGACAATTCACGTACCATTTTTATTTTAAGCTGTTTTCACAAATGAGTAACAATTTTCAATAAAAGTAAACACATGAAAGAATTCTGAGTTTCATAGATATAAGGAACCCGTAAGAGGAAGTGAAGGTCCCATCTTCCCGGTGGCAACGAAAAATGGGTTACTTTTTTCAATCATCGTGGCGACTTTTTCTATCTGTTAAATCGCCACATCGCCAGTGTTCGTGTGCATATTTGTTGTGATGGCTTGCTAATTTCACGTGTAGAAATTTTGCTGCATGGGATAGATAACTAATCTGTTGTGGTAAATAAAAATTATTAATATATTAATTTTATGT